>NC_143386.1:3820000-4120000 GCF_980474605.1 Leiobunum rupestre
TCAGACAAGCCGAAAAATCGTGGGCTTTACGTCGACGAAACGTATATTTTTCAAAGACGGTACTTCTATTCCCAACGGATATTTATGTCCCTCACTCGCCTAAAATTTCAAACCCCCTGTACCTTTCTTTTGGCTGGCCCCAGTAAGTCGGGAAAAAGTCACTGGACGTTTAATCTCCTGAAAAATAAAAATTTAATGTTCGACAATCCACCCCAAAAAAATTTATATCTTTGGAACGATCAATTTGACGAATGAAAAACCCTCGCCCCCGAAATTGAATTCCATAAAGGGCTCTTTAGCGAAAAACCCGAAGATTTGTTTGACAAAAGACAAAACAACCTCTTGGTGCTAGACGACCTTTCGAGCGAGTGCTTAGACAACGCGCTGGTATCCGAACCTTTTCGCGTGTGTTCGCATCATCTGAATCTGAGTATTGTATTCTTATGCCAGAACGTCTTTGGTCAGGGCAGATTTTCTCGTGACATTTCGCTTAACGCCTCATTTATAGTCCGGTTCCGAAGCCCCCGTGATCCATCACAAATAAAACATTGAAGTCGTCAGATTTTTCCGCATAACCCTATTTTTCTGAGCAAAGTTTATAATTACGTAACGTCGGATAAGCCCTATTCTAACGTGGTTGTTGACCTACAACAAAAAACTCCCGAATTTCTAAAAGTTAGAACGCAATGCCTCATGGAAGTAGGACCGATGCTAGTCAATTATAGAAAGCCGCCCGTATCTAACTTTATTGAAAAAGGCTTCCCCAAATCAAAGACGATTTTTACTTAAGAACGCCACGCGAATATCTGTCATAATATTTGCCGCGGAGCTTTACCCGTTGGCGAGAATAAACGGCAATTACAACGATATAAAAAATCTATTAGAAAACTAGGTCAAAGAGATCTCATTGATCGTTATCGACGAAGAATTCTAGTCTCGCAAACGGGCGGTTTAGGGGAGCGATTCTCGATTCGCTCATCCCGCCAATCTTGGGTCGTATAATTAATCCGGCGCGATGAAGAAATTTGTCTTGCTACCCGCTGATAGCTATTTATCCGATACCGAAAAATTGCTAAATTTAATACAAGAACACATGAATAGTATTCTTAACAAATCCGTTCGAGACGGTAGTGAAGAAGAAAAACTACGAGAATATCTGGCAATGTTGGCGCGGTATCTCAGAATTAAAGACTACGACGGCGCTCCAGCCGTTCAAATAAAACCGCCCCCTTTACCTCCTTCTTCGAGTACGTTAGCGCCGATACAGTTACCACACGGTGCGATCTACCAGCCTCCCGCTGTACCTAACGTTTCATTCGGTAACCCGCCGCTCGCCTCGCCAAGTGTTTTTTCGCCTCCCCAAACGCCAAATCAGTTCCATCAACTGTTCGCCGCGCCACCCGTACAATAGGTGCAAAGAGCCGTACAGCAACCTCTCCACCAACTGGAAATGGCTATTAACAGCCCCCTCCCAGCATCACCGATAAATCCTGGAATTTCTACACCATGGCAGAGTATCTCTGGAATTTCGGGGTTGGACGAATCTAAATCGCCCGATTACGCCCATAAAACTTTAATTGCAGCCCCACCGCATCTCGTGACGTCACGAAATATTCTATTCAAGCCTGACTTTGCGAGTACTCCAGGCTACCAAAAGGGGAAATGGAAGAACGGCGCTAGCAACGTTTTCACTTCGCCCGCTCGAGCTGAGCTACGTAAATCTCGAAGCGAAACGAGTCTCGATGAATATAGCACGCCAACTTTCAAAGACAGCAGCTATAAGCCCTCGGAATCCACCCTTCGTAATACGACCGAACCTGTTTCCTTGCCTTTCGTAGGACCGCTCTTGACAAGAAAGGAATTGCCAACCCGCCAAGGTCGCAAAGAAAGACGCCGGGCGTGTTCTAAAGATCGTGAAATTAATGATTGGGAAATTAATGAATGGGAAAATTAATGTTTTTTGTAAAAAAATGTTTATTAAACACAATTGATCACAAAATCTGTTTTCGTGATTAAATAAATGTACACACAATGCCAATAGCGAAATTACTTCGTTCATATATATTTCATTATTATACATTTTTAAAATTTTCTTAAAGCTTAATCCAGCAGACCTATTTAACAGAAACGAAGCCACGTGCAAACCGCAAGTTTCTTGGTTCATATCTTGAATTATATTTTTATTATAAAATCATTTCTGAGCTAAATGACCCAATTTAAAACCGTAGACATCAAAATGTTGACCGAAAGAACAAAAAAAATCTGCCACGCGCTGTCCTTTCCTATTTTTAGCACTGACGAAGATTCCTATCCAATGGCTTCCCGGCATGGATGAGTCTTGTACATTGGCCACCAAACAAAAGGGCTTTTTTTTTCGGACAATCTCGAGGTAAAGTATCTTTGGAAAATGTGCCCAGAAAAAAAGGTTTGGTTCTCGGGTCGCATTTTAAAAAGGCGTCCAATTGAAAAGTATTCATGGCAAAACCCTTTGAATTTCTTCGGGGTAAAATGACCCCAATATTTTCTCGTTATTCTTGTCCTTGATATGGTTGAGTGGGCGGGGTTTATTTATCACCTTCGATATGGTAAAAACCTCTTTACCCCAATATCCTCTAAATCCCTTACGAAATACTTTGCTGGTTTTTGACAGGCGCACGTGATCGCCAATCTTGAATTTCGGTTCCTCTCTTTTCACTTTCTTTCCAAATAATTTTTGCCAAACAAGTTGCTCATTGGCTAAGGTTACTTCGCTAGGTCTAAACCCGGTCGTGCGATGTACGCTGTCGTTATAGGACTTTACAATTTTTGGTAGTTCATTTATAAATTTTTTCCCCCGACTTTTGGTAAGAAATCTGTAAATTTTATTTTTAAGCGTCCTATTCACTCTCTCGCATACGCTGCTTTTTTATCGCCGTAACAAACGAAATGCTTAATAGGGGATTAATTAATGTAATAGCGTTGCACTTTACGATTAAAAAATTTAGAACCTTGATCAGTATTAATTTTCAAAGGCTTACGTTGTTTGTGGATTTTTTTGAAAGCCGTTAAGATATCGCTCGCTCTCTTAGTTTTCACGGGAATAGCGAATAAATATCGGGACAGAATATCGATATTAGTAAGAATATAATTAAATTTATTAATATTTTTTAATTCGTTTAACTCTATTAAATCAGACTGGTGTTCGTTCAAGCTCGTGACAAGTCCTATTTCTAGGAAAATTAAATTTTCTATCTTTGTGCAACGTATAGCCGTCTTGGGTCAGCGCCCAATCTTTAATTTTTTTCTTGGAAATAGAGGGTAATTGTTCGGATAAACGTTTTAGTCCTCCCAGACTTCCGGGATTTTCTGGGTCAAAATAAATGAGAT
The DNA here is from genome assembly GCF_980474605.1 of Leiobunum rupestre. Taxonomy (NCBI): domain Eukaryota; kingdom Metazoa; phylum Arthropoda; class Arachnida; order Opiliones; family Sclerosomatidae; genus Leiobunum; species Leiobunum rupestre. The sequence continues at coordinate 3,823,367 of NC_143386.1, forward strand.
TCTATATTCATGTCTTGACAGTTCAAAGTGTGCTACATTATTAAATGAAAGACCAGCAAAGTTTACATTTTTATACATTTTAATGGAAAATTTTAATACATCAGCTCTGATAAAATCTCAGATTCATTTTGCATGATATTATGATATAAATTTTCTACCCCCAGTTTATAGTCGGAAAAGTTGACGTAAAACGCCTTAATTACTTTGTCATAGTTCATAAGGGGTATCGCCATCTTGACACTTTTTTCGAGTCTTTCGCAGAAATGTGATGTGATGGGCTAATTGATTATGGCAGGGCAGGTTTCGGCGTGCCTCAGTTAACGTAAATAATACACTTTTTAATTCGTCTAAAATAGACATTTTCATTCCTTCAAAAGCGTCTTTTGGGTCAGTTATTTCTTTATCGAGACTCGAACGGATAATCTTCAAACGGTCCCAGGCTTCTGTATCGAGGGCGACCCCGTTGGCGGAGGAATACACAACGTCGTAATTTGAATTAGACCCGCGAATATAGCCGCGAATATCAATAATTCTTCCACGCTGACAGAAGAATCCTTCCAACTTGACATTATCCGACAACCAGCTGTGAAAACGTATAGCTTCTGTAGTGGTACTGAAAAATCTTTCAATTTCTTGTTCATAGTTCCAAAGATTCTTCCACACTTTTACGCTAAAATTGACATATTTTCTATGTCCTTGACGGTTAATTAAAATTTCAGGCTCCGCGAGATTCGCCGATAAAAAAATGTCGAGTTGGTTGGAGAGAAAATGGGGGCGTGTCATTCTCAAACAAAAGCTCGCGTCGAACTAATCGAATAGAAAACAGGGTGGCTCATTTTATTCGATACTATATATCACCTTTCTGTCCCGGGTAATTAAAATCTCGTTATCAAATTCAAAGTACATTATACACACGACATTAGTCGGTAGGGGGTCTTTCAATTGAACATCTAAACGTAGAGACCCCTGTCGAGGAATACTCGTATGATCAGCCGAGGCGTTCTGGTCCGCCGACATATCGAAACTAAAGACCGTGTACCCCTCCTTAAAATTCGCAAAATTTAGATAATTACCCCTATCTTCGGAAGCTATGCCCATTGACTCGAATAAAGCCTGATAAGGTAAACAGTAATTTGAATTTGCATAATCCATTTGAAAGCCGTCAGGAGGGTATCTATCCGGTCCGACTGACAAAGATAAGTCGGTGATATTTAAATGTCCAAATTGCAAGCTATTCGTGATCAATGACCCGTTGAAAGCTTCTTCTTTGACAAAAACTACAACTGCCCTTTTTGGTATTCTCCCGAGTATTACGTTATCGCGATTTATTTTTTTCAGACCCTGAGCGATAGAAAAACTTTTCATAATTGTTTGCGTAATGGAATAAATCGCTGGTATTCCGCTTTCTAACATCCTAGCGTGGGCTAAACTTATCTGCGGAGCCACCTTGACTTTAGTAACATATAAATACGCCTCTTCTAAAATTAGCTTATAATCTTTTCCCTGCTCTAAAGCTATTATACAAGTTAAACGAGGGTTTCTTACTAAGCGGAATCTTACGGGTAGTTGATTGACAATAAACTTATTCATGTGGCAAATATCGAGGGGTAAATGGCCCATTAACTCAAACGTGGTCGATTCTTTCGTTCGCGCGCATCTCTTCAGCATTCCGTTACGATCATTGTTAAAAGCAGGTTCCCACATATCTTGCGGGTTACAGGTCAAGTTCATATAATACATTCCATTCTCCAGTTGCGTTTTCTTAGCGTCTTCACCAAAATTCAGCAATTTCGCCAAGTACGCGTTATACGCCGAAAGATTATTTGTAGATTGTACAGACGTGTCGCCCAGATAAGCGTCGATTTGCGAAAAAAGAGTTCCAATAAGATTATTCGTGACCCCGACTTTCACTTCAGTGGCTGGTACGTATGTACCATCGAAATGCACGAGTTTCATTTTTAGTTTGAGCATAGTTTTGGATAAATCAATGTATAAGTCATCAGATGCCGGAATAAAAAATTTGAGAGGACCATTGTCGGTCAAGTTATTCGTGGGTAGATATCGTATTTCGGTTGTAGCTAATATGTTGGTATTTAACACGGGTCGTTCGAACAAGTCTAACGAACTTAGCATGCCTTCTCGAAGCGCCATTGTTTCTTATCCCAAAAAATCGTCTTTCGTCTTTGATTTTTTCGTTTTCTTTTTCCGTTGTCTAGGAGGCGCGCGTCTCTTACGAGTTCCACTGCCTGACTGGGGCTTACTCATTCTGTCAGCGGCTTTATGTAACAAATTGCTTCCGGCTAATCGTAAATTGTTGCGGATTCCAAATCACCGAACATACGCTTTCCGAGACCTAGCGCTTCGCTGCGTAAAGGTGTTATCATCGGTGTAATATATCTCATTAATTTCTTAAATATTCCACCCAAACCACGCCCTCTCTGGTAAACGGGGCCGGCAAACACTCGTCCCCCATATTGAGACTTATAGTAACGGAAATAACTGTCACTCTCTGACATCTTTCTTGAAATGAAGTCGAACGACCGTCTTCCCCGCGTTAAATATCAAATTTTCTCCAAAATCAGTTTTTAAGTCTATCTCGATCAACTCTAGCTCTCTTGCTTTAACCGGGTAATAGTCTATTTTGTCGTATATAATATAATTATTACGAGGCTGATCATTGCTCGCTAACGGTATAATTTTCATGAGAGGAGCGAAAGTATCTCTGGGATACTGGGGGTATATTAAATTCGAATATAGATAAAGCGTACTGGCTCCTCGGGATAAGTCGGCGGGGTAAGTACTGTCATGACCAACCAGGTCAATATCGAAATCCGTAAATCCTAATAATTCTCCTAAACCTTTCTTTCTCGATTTGAAGAAAATAGTCACAGCCCCGTGATCAGCTCCTACATGGATTGTGCCATTGGGTTTATACCGAAATGAACAAGGTTTCTCACGTGATCAGGGATAGTGTTTAACATGGCGTCTAATATTGCTTGAATACTTAAATAAGTTCCAATCGGAATATTACAGTCAACTTCTACGTTGCGTGTAAAAGTCATATCGCGTAGATGATTTTCTTTGATTTCCATATAATTTAGATGATTTAAAATTATGCTCCTCGTATAGTGGGTTACCGGTTTTGACGGCTGATATACCCCCGATTGATATCCCGTGTCATCCTTGCTCTCGAAACATAACAGTTCTTTCAAAGGTCCGTCAGGAATAAATAACTCGAAATTGGTCTTCTTCTTGGTCGGGTCGGCGGGGTTATGTATTATCGGATCGTAAATCCAATAAAGTCCATCGGGTTTTTCCCAGATTTTGAAAGAAATGAAGGCGTCCAGTCCATTTTCCCTTATTCCTTCGTTAATAGCGCGTACAACTTTTTTAACCAGACTATATTTGATGACAAATCCGGCAGTGTCTTTTTCAGCTTCCAATTTAGCAACTTTTAATGAGATTTTATAAATGTAAGGTCGTTTTTTATAATAGTCAGCGGCTACCGTTTTTAAGTGAAAATTATTAGTTTTATCCGTTATATTTTCCCATTTGGGAGGCAAAATTACTTCCGACACGCCAACAACAAATTTGTCCGGTAGTGTTATAGAACGACCCAAGTTTATTTTAAAGTTTGACTGAGTATTCGCTGGATAGAGGTCGCTAGAGGCGTTACTCGGTAGAGTTACGTAAAAGTCGTCCATTTTTATATTTGTAGGGGATTCTAACTCGTGACTATTTAAATTTGCTATTTACAAAGTTGTTCGTCCTACCAAGTAAGCTACCGTCATCCTTACTCGACATTCGTTTCGTTTCCTACAGATTCTCCTTTCATGAAAGGGCAAAGCGGTATCTTTTCCAAGTGTCGAATGAGGGGTACGCTTTTCCAATCGGTTATAACTAGCGGAGAGAAGGCGCACTTGACCGATACGCTGTCGGGTAACGAATAAAACCCTTGCGCGGCCAAGTCTGATTTATGTACACCTGGTACCTTCCAATTAACGAAACTCTTTAATCGTTTTTTTTCGAAAGAAATTTTAAAGGAATATCGTGGCTATTTAACGCAGCCAATTTTCTTTCGAAATTTACGTGTACAACGAAATCGTCCCGAATAAAAATCTAGAGTTTCCTATAACAGCGTACTGGGTAACCTAGCAACGGCGCACGAGTCTCCCCGATAAACCCCTGCTCAATCAATCAAACCTGTCACCACTTTAACAATGGAAAACAGGGACCGAGTATAGCTTTGCGAGCCTGGGAATTCCTTTAAAGGAGCGTTGACCGATTGTCGCGCCAAAACACCAACCAATCAGCGCCATTTTGAATAATTTTGCCCCAACCAATTAGCGCGCAGTACACGCGCGTAGTAACCGCGTGGTCACCGCGCCGCGTAGTTACCACGTGGTCCCCGCGCCAGCCAATCAGCGCGTAGTACGCGCACCACTCTGCGGAGGTCAATGACCCCGAGGGGGACGAAAATGTCGACCCCCGCGCCACTTGCCAGAAGGGGGTAGAAAGCGGGGACTTCCGGTGCCGACCCCCTTTCAACCTGTACATTGAAAACCCTCAAAGATGGGGGCACATCCTACTAACGTTACTGCAATTGCAATAATGTGGTAGTCGTACACCCAATTCCAATACATTCGCATTCCACGCACTATTACTAAAACTTAAGATATTCTTTAACAAATAAGGCGACCCCGAATGTATGTTTTTTAAGCGGTAAAACGCGCTAATACGTGGAAACCGCCGCGGAAACGCGCCCCTTTGCTAAAATCGTGTTTTACCCATGATTGTATAATTACACTGATAAAATTAAGGGTATGTACCTAAACCGTAAAGGGTTTGGCAAAAGTTGTCAGTAAATCAAACCCTTAATGGTTTAGTTTTCAACCTATATGGATTTTTATTGGGTTTATAAATATACACCTTAAGGGTTTAAATTAAAACCTTTAGGGGTTAAAATTGACCCCCTTTAAGGTTTCATTAAATACCCACGGGGGTTTGTTATTACACCTCTTTTGGGGTCTTAGAGTCTGTTTACTAATCGGTTTTAATCCCTTAAAGGATTAAATTCTATTCCCTATATGCTCGAAATATAAACCCTTTAAAGTTTCATTTAACATCTTAAACTCATAGAGGTCTATTTTTAAATATCTTTTCGTTTTTAGGGTGTGTCTTTGAAACCTTTAGAGGTTGAAATAACGAACCCAAAGTAGTTTCTTTATAAACTCCTATGAGAATATGAAAGAACGGACCGATCCGTTCTTGGTATCTTAGTGTATATAATTGTAGCTCCTAATAGGGGCAAATTTCAAACCATTAGTGGTTCATTTTCAAGCCCTTATGGGCTATAGCAGTCTATCATTTGGGCTCTAAAGGGTATGGATTAGTAAACCAAATACGTTTTATGGTAAACCTTTCTTGGAATTAACTTAGAAATTTTAAGTTTGTGTTTCCAACCTTGAATGGTATAAAATTATTCCTGATTTAGGCTTGTAATAAATCTCTTAATGATTTTCAGACTATTAAGGCTTTAAAATTCTTTATAGTTCGACCTTTTCTGACACGCCTTGTGTTTTAATTTAGAGAAAGCTATGACGAAGGCCTAATTCTTAATTAATATTGATGAAGTTAAGAAATATTATTACACAATAATAATCTAGAAAGAGAGATTTTAGTTTCTGATGAAATTTACAAAAATTACATTTTTTGTTTGTTTAAATTTGATATCAGCTTATTTACTTGGGCGCCAGATTTAGTAAACTTCATGTTAAGATAGCAATGTTCAATAAAAGTTAACGTTTTAAACAGTTCATTGGGGTATTGGATATTAAATAACCAATAACATGCAATCAGTGAGGTTATAGCAGCTTTAAAGCCGGTAACATCAGCCACTTTGGTTTGATCGACGTACAGCTCGTAATTGTTTTTACTCAAAATCTTGTTTCCTGAATAAATCAAGACGGGTACTTTCGGAAATCGATTAATATCGCCTTTAGCGAAAAAATTTTTTCCTGGTTTTCTTTAAACTGTGATGGTATGATCAAAATTGACATTATTCTCTTCAGACCTAAGAAAAGTAATTTATTGTAATTTTGTTCTTTTTTTAAAAAATTTTATAATAATTACTTTCGGGGTCCTCTTCTTTTTTTATTTCTGCAATGATATCCGATTTTAAAATAGCGACGTCTTTCTTCCCCGACATCCAAATTTTTTCAGAATGTTTTTTTAACATCTCGTCAAGTTTTTGTTCTATATTTATTTTCGTGATTCTTTGAAATCCAAGCATATCTTTAAAATAAATAAAAAAAATTTAAAAAGCTTAATTTGACAATAAATCAAAGAATTGGTACTTGTCGGGTATCAGTTAAAGCTGGGTATTCTTTTAAAACATGGCTAATCGCTTCAGTTTTTAGCAAATTTCTTCTGTCAGACATTGTTTTGTCCATTTTGGTGTCTATTAACTCCCAATCAATTTCATTTTTTTTTTCGGAAATCATATGCTCCTTGTGAGCGGCAATACTCTCATCATCTTTATAGGATTCTATATCAGAAAACTTAAAACAATTTTTTAGTATTTTAGACATCTTTAAAAGTTTAAAACTTTGAATTTGATTTAATAAAAATTTCATTTGTCATTTTTCAATTTCTTTTAGAGGTAGGGAAAAGTTGGGTTTTCAAAGGGGTGTTAAAATATGCATATAAAACATATTTTGAAAAATAATGCATGCCTACATCAACAAACGGTATCAAATAGAATGTATATAACTACCTGAATAATCTCAATGTTCACTATGCTATTGATTTCTGAAGTTGCAGTTGTTGGTATCTTTTTGTACGAATCCTTGCCATTTTTCTTTGTGTTCCATCACAATCTTAATGCCATGCAAATCCTTTCTAAAATCTTTAAATTTGGTTTTCAACTTCTGATGCCAGTTTTCCTAAAAAAGTAATAATTTTTGGAAACATTATCTATAAGTCATGGTTTGCCATATTATTAATTTTTGAGTTTAGACAGAACATTTTCCGTAAATCATATTTTAATACATTTTTTAAATTGTATTCAGATTTAAAATGCCATCGAAATAGCATAGAAGCATGTATAATTGTATTTAAAATACTAAATATAGATACTAACATGTCCTTCTCCAGGGTGTGTTTTCAAATGCGGGTGTGTCTAAACCAATTTTTGCGCAACAAATTTATGAAATGGATACCTGAAAGCGTAATATAAAAATATAGAAGTTGTTCTCTCATATGGAACTATATGTACTTACAAGCCGAATCTTTTGATTATGTCGCTTAGTAAAATACTTAGTAGCTGCTTCTTCATTTTTATTTTCATTAAAGGCTAAAGACTTTGGTATTTTTCCGCATTACGGAATATGTCAGGCAAATCTGGTACAGTGTATTTCAAAGAAAACAAAGTCATTGACATCACCCCCATGCCTTCCTTCAGATTTTCCGCTACCCTTTAATAAAATTAAATATATTTAATAAATAATCTTTCTTTATATTAACGTGGCCGTCTTGTTTATGGCGAAAATGTGGAATTCTGTGAAGGTCTCTTAATTTTTATACGAGCATCTAATTATCGTATAAATACGATCCAGATCGTGTGTCTGGCAACGCTGGCGCAAAAAATACCTATCCTATAGTCACAGTCAGTACAGCTGACTCGAGGAGTTGAATTTATCTACATTTTTCTTGGAAATAGCGGGCAAAGAATATAAAGGATTATATTTTTGGGTCGTAGTTGGGGTTTTTACATCGCCCGCTGCGGGCGATGTAAAAACCCCAACTCTACACTCTCTCATCTCTCACTCTCGCTGTCGCGACTTGGAAAATTTTACGATACGCACCTGCATTCACTCACCCCGGACTATTGTTGATCTCTATCTTCCCACGAGCTGGGTTTTTTTCCACAATATCCTCGATCGGATTTTGGATTTTACAAAATATACACTCAAACAAAAAAATACAAAAGTTGGAAAATACATTTCTACGAATACAAATTTATAGTAAAACAATTATAATACAAATATACTTAAATTTATAAATAAAATATTTACACGCATTAAAATCATTAATTCTATAAACGGTCATTACAATTAGCAAGTTAACACTTAACACTAATTACGGGTTTTAAATATAATTGCTTGTTTACTAAATTTTCTACATCGTTCATATAAGTTTATTTTGGTTTATTAAACTAATGACTTTAAACTGAAATTCCATTCATTTAAAACACACATAATTGTTAGGGTATCTCATATAAAGTTGTTACTTTCAGAATTTCTTAACAGTAGAATTTTTAGGGTTAAAACATCTTGAATTCGAAAGTGAACTATCTTGAAAACAGAAAAATCGGAACTTTCTCGAACGCTCCTAGCAGGAGGGACAATCGGGGTTTCCTCTACTCCGTATTTTCTGCGTTCCACGAAAGGACGTCGAAAGTATGGCAGCGCCGGGTTTTTATAGTTGTGTTAGATGTACATTTTGCGCGAAGAAATTTGGAATACTTTTAACTCATACGCTAAATAAGCATTCACATGATCGTAACTTCTCTGTCATTTGCGGATTAGAGAACTGTGGAAGATATTTTACCAAGATCAAAACTTATCATCGGCATGTCAGACATAAACATAAATCCGTTTTTCGAGAAACGATCACCCTGCCTTTAAATCCGGAAACTGATGAAAATGTCAATAATTTAGAAAATGAAAATGGACAAGATTTTCAATATCAAGAAGCGAATGAAAATGAACCCCAAATAGCAGGGAGAAATGAAAGAGAATTAAAACCACCAGAAATTCGAGAGACGATATTGAAAATAATCTTGAAATACCGAGAAGCTCACAATTTACCTCGAACCGTGGTGCAATCGCTATCAAATGATCTCCTTATATTTTGTGAGCAAATTCTCTCAGCTAATAAAGATAATTTACTAGCCGTAATTCGTTCAAAAAATTTCAACATAGAAGAAGCGGAATTGTTTTAGAAAAATATAGAAGTTGGAGACGCATTTGAAAGCCTTAACTCACAGTATAAAATTAATGGCGTCTGCAAGTCCGACTACGGCTTAATAGAGCCTGTTCAACTAACATTTAATGATATGATGGACAAAAAAATCTCATTTTCACTATATTCCCATTGCGAAAGTTATCGAGAAACTTTATTCTTCTGATCATCAAATAGATAAACACATAAATCTTTCCGAAACACCAAATCAGTGCATTGGACATTTTCTTCAGGGTGAAATATGCAAATCTATTATAGATAAGAACTGAAGTTTTTCATTGAAGACGCTTCAATTACAAATATATCTCGATGAATTCGAAATTTTAAATCCACTGGGATCAAAACGCGGGAAATTAAAAATATTAGGATGTTATTTTTCAATTTTGAACTTAGCAGCTAAATACAGATCGAGATTAAACGACATCAATTTGGTTTTTTTGGCCAAGTCCATTGACGTAGATAAGTATGGCTTACATGAAGTTCTTCAACCTCTAATTTATGATTTAAATGTTTTGAGGGAAGAAGGACTAAATATCGAATGCCAACAGATTCGTCTAACAGTTGCAGTATCGATATTTTCAGGGGATAACTTAGGCCTCCACAAACTTGGGGGGTTTAACGCATCTTTTAGTTCGGGCAGGATATGCAGGTTTTGCATGATGACTAAAGAAAAAATACTAACTACTGTTAAAGAGAACCAGTTGCAACTTCGAACATTGGATCGGCACATGTATCATTTACAAAGTATTGCGAGAAATCCAAATTATAAATCATTGTATGGCGTTAGGAGTGAAAGCGCGCTTATGGAAATTAATGGGTTCGACCTCACGCAGTAATTACCTCCCGACCTTATGCATGATATATACGAAGGCGTGATTCCAAGAATAATATAATACATTATTAATTATATGTTTTGTAACTCAAACTTAACCTTGGACAAATTTAACGAAATAATCCAACAATTTCCATTTGGTAAAACAGAGTCAAGCCGCCCGGAAACTCAAATAAAGAGTTGCGTTTTCACCAAATGGACATTTAAAAGGCTCCGCGAGTGAGCTATTTTGTTTGTTTCGTCTTTTACCATTCATGTGTTTTAATTTTTTAACCGATAAAAATAATTTTCATTGGAATGTTTATCTTAAACTAAGGGAACTTGTCGAATATATTCACGCAGCACATTTACACTTGAAATTTATCCCAAAACTACAAAACCTAATTGAAGTATTTTTAAATTCAGTTTCTACCGTAATTGGTAGCGAAGTTATGACGCCGAAATTCCATTACCTTATCCACTATCCAAAAGCGTATTTAAAATATGGACCGCTTAAAAGCATTTCATGTATGCGTTTCGAAAGCAAACATAGTTACTTTAAAAAAATTGCGAGAGCCTCTAACAACTGCAAAAACGTAACTAAAACTTTGGCATCACGACACCAGTATTTGCAGTAGCCGGAAAATTTGTTAATAAAGATTCATTGCCCGAAAATTTAAAAAATATTTTATATGATAACCTTCCTGAAAAAATTTATTCTTTTTCACACGCGACGTATGAACAGGTATATTATTCAACTAATTGCTTTTTGGTTCACAAAATAGAACAAAACGAAGTGAATCGTTTTTTGAAATTAAGTATATTTTTTATTTTAATTCGTCCTTAATAATGGCGGGTAATGTTTACGAAGTTCAAAATTTTCACAAGCTCTTTCACGCCTACGCGGTCAAAAAGGCGCCTGAGCAATGGGAAATCATTAACGCGGGTAATGAAAAACAACATGAATTGTTAGACGCTTATGATGTTAACCAAAATCGTTATATTACACTAAGGTCCAAATCTGTAAGCTACCAAATGTAATCACGTGTCAGCCCTTTTTTTACTGTCAAATAAACCTTGTTGTGTTGAAAATTTTGTCTTCATTAATTATCGCAGACCGTCCAGACTTAATAGTTAAAAATTTTATTTAATTTTCGCGAAAGATTTAATAGTATATCGTTCAGTTTCGTGAGCTATACATGTAACAAGCACTCCGTGTAATATTGTACATTATCAAAATATACTGCCATCTTGTGAGGACTATAGCACTAAATTCCATGGGAAGGCGTACGCAGAACGTGCCATCTTCCGATTGGAACAAACTTTAGGAAATATTAATTTTACTAAATATTTTTCTTATATCCTTGTAATATGAAATAATATTAAATAGGAAGTTATTACAATTAATATAAATTAATTATAATCATAATACTTAATAGTTTGAAGTTTCCACTTATAAAATATTCACACCCTTTTGGGTATATATTTTCTATACACCCAAATTGGTGTTCTTTTAAGCCCTGAGAAGTATATCAAGAAAACAAATAAACCCTTCCAAGTCTTCGAAAATCTGTAAACCATTTACGTGCTACGGTTCAACCCTTAAGGGAATAATGTTTTATTTTAAACCCTTTTTCAACCCTTATTTTTTACAGTGTATAACACGCTCCTATACCGAAAATCGGGTTTTACCCATGATTGTATAATTAAAATAAATTAACATTACCGAAATTGCGTTCATGTGGTATCGTATTTACGAATACCACAGGCTTATATACCATCCACTTTCATATATATTTCCATACCATCATACCATCGAAAATACCATCATACCATCAAAAAATACCATCAGACATACATCACTCTCATTCTTTCCCTACTTCCAATATTCTTGGATGGATTCTTGGTCATAGCAATCTCAGAACTTGTCAAAGAACTAGGGTAAATCTAACTTTTCCTTGACTTTTTAGGCATATTTTTTAATTCCACGACCTTCTCCTGACTTCTTAGCTTACCTTTACTGATTTTTGTTTTTGCTCCGAAAAAAAAAGATATTTTGGGTTCTGCAGACTTGTTTTTTTTTCATGAGCTTATAGCTTATACACTCTTTCATCGGGTTTTTTACCTCCCCCATTTCACCCCCTTGAGCCGCCATTATTTGGCAGTTTTTTCTAGTGGGGGGAAAAGAGTGGGGAATAATTATCTTCTTAAAAATTTCAGAGCTCGGCTTAGGCTGGCTATTAGAGCCTAGGCTTATCGTTAAGGCCTAATTTGAAGCTTGATTTTAATCGTAATTATGGGTTCGGGAAGAGTTTGCGCGGTTAAAACGTGTAAAAATAATCAACGAAAATTGTCGAAATGGAATAAATCTTTTTGTGAGATTCACAATGATTTTAAATGCGACTGTCCATGCATGGTACCTTTTAGTTTACACGTGTTTCCGGAAAACAATGATTATCTACTAGTTTGGATTTCATCCTTGGGTAGAGAAAATTCCGTTCCAAACATAAATTCAAGGGTAAGATTAATGGTTATTTAACCTTAACCTATTATATTTTATATTAATTAACACTTTATTTAGAGTTGTAGTATTCATTTTGAAGATGGAAGAACAACAACAAAGAATCCTAATCCCACATTAAATCTAGGATCCGGAGAAAATGTATAATATCTTAATATTGTTCGTAATGGCATGGGTATTCTAATTAATAATGCTATTTTGTGTAGAGCCTACAATTAAATCAAGTTGTAAAATCTCCCATGGAAGTGAACGTCTTCAAGGAATGGTCGCAGCCGACTTGCAAAATAAATGATAATAATAGCGTAACTTCAGTTCTGAGAGAATTTATGTTGATCAGAAGCAACTAGGGGTACCTTACGGAGAATGCCATATTGTAATTCTCCCGAAAAAGAATTGAATTTACAGACAAGTACCTTGTGTTTACGAACCACGCAAACACCAAGGATTGACAATCATAGTACAAGTCACCGTGCAATGGCCCGAAGGAGAATGATGCTTGATTGAAGTAATGATAACAATTACCTATTTTTCCAAATTATTCTGTAGAAAAAAGGAAGTTGGATTTTGGGAAGGATCTGACCAGTACACCCTCAAATTCTAACGAGAGTCAATTTCCAAAGTTACGGGGTATATTTTCAAATTTTTCGAATGTCAATGTTCCAGGTTTTGAAGTTGCCGAGGAACAATCTTTAATTATGTCTGCGAGTGAAAATAATTTACCTAATTTGTCTGTATATAGTCAATGCCATATGAATATGGTAGGTCAAAGTTCCATACAAGTTGTACCTGATGAAAATTATGTATCTAGCCAATTTAATACTCGTTTCTTAGATCAAAGTTCCCTAAATATACCTGATGAAAGTAATGCCAAAGCTAAATGTGACATATCAACTCAGTGCACAGTGTTTCAAAATCGACTTTTTTGTGCCAAAATTAAATTTCAACAAAATATAATTAATATGTATATATTATTGATCACTGTTCTTAGCTCAGTCCGAAAATATAACTTATATTCTGGTAACTGCCACCAGGGGCCCAAACGCCCCTTTGGGAATTTGGTGGAATTTCTTTAGTTAATGTGTGTATAGGCTTCTGCTAAACGTAAATTTAAAATTCGGTGAAAATCGGTTGTACAGAAGTTCTGTAAAATGCGCTCAAAGGTTCAAATTTGATCAAAATATGGCATATTCAAACGGCTTTTTTCCAACATGTTGCAAGTAGTTGCAGAAAAAATCATCATAATTTGGTAGAATAAGTTCCGCATTATAACTTGCAAAAAGTCCGAGTGCGAAGTTGCGCGAAGTTTTCAAGATATATACATTTTTATAACTCCGAAAAACATTTTTTGAAAACGCAATTTCGCCAGGTCTCTGTTCATCTTCTTTCCACTACAAAATATTCTACGCCGGATCAACTTCTATTTCATCCTCCTGTTAGTAAGATTTTTCTGTGCGCTTGCGCATATAATTTCCAACAATTTAAAATTTGAGATACAGTAGTTTCATGAAGGCCAAATTTAAACTAACAAATCTAATGTCACCAAAATTTTTTAGTTTATTTCTGTCTGTTATTTTTAACTTATTGACACAATCGAGTCTTTGCGTTTCACAGTTAGTAGAAACTATACTTAAAGCAAATCGTGCTTTTAAACAGTATATATTGCAAACCAAGTAAGTGATGTGTGCAGTGGTTACTAGTTTTGTTTCAACTCTTAATTTTGTGTTCGTCATGTACCCATTGAATTTAACTTTTTCGAAATCGCCACTTTCTTTAACTGTTTGTCCAATATAAATTTGTTTTTAAACACCTTCTAAGCTCTGAAAAATTATTTTTAAAATTAAATTCAACGCTGGAATGTCAGAATTAAGAACTAATGAGGTTTGTGTTTCTACTTGCGAATCACAAGTGGTTAAGAATAGAGATCTAGTCGAGATTTTCCTGAAGGGAAATGATTTCGCAGAAGAATTACGCCTTTGTTTAGAACTTATCAAGGATCCAGAACATTTAACACTAGATGAAGCAGGATTAAAGTTACAAGTTAAGAAAATGAAAAAAATTAAAAACAAAGTTTCTAAACAAGTACAAAAGCAGCCATCGCATCAAAAACCATTTCCTGACAAAGAATGCGGATTGGTTAAGTAAGACGTTCACCAATATTACACTAGAAAAAACCTCGGTTAGCAAAGATATTTGTACCGAACCCAGCACTAGTTCCACTGGAAGGCTAACTAAGGATTTTCACTGATGCGTCCTCGCACACAAAAAAGGGACATTTCAGTATTATCAAATACCTTGTCTGATCAACCTTTGACAAAGGTTTTAAAGGCTGTACAGTTGTCCGCTAAGCGAGACATTTCCACTCTATTGAAAGAGGTGCTAAAAAGTCCTGCACGACCACATAAAATTATTAGTCAAATTAAACAACCTAATATGTTTCGGAAATATACCCCACAAGAAGCTTTCGCTCTGATAATTGATGAGGGCTTAACGGTGAAGACTTATAACCGCTTGAGAGAAGGTGCAAAATCCCATGGTATCGATTTATACCCAGCGTACCGTGAAGTGCTCGAAATAAAAAAAGAGTCCAGACCCATGGTCCCTGTTCAAATATCCGACACATCAGCGGTGATTCCATTGCAATGCCTTTTAAACCATACGGTTACGCGCATTGTACACCTACAAGCTGAAGTTTTAAGTCAGTATTTCGATATGTTACATATGGAAGAGCAGAAATTCACTCTTACACTTTCTTGGGGATTTGATGGGAGTACAGGGCAATCTCAGTACAAACAGTCGTTTTCGTATGAGAACGCAAATAACGACGACCAGGGATTGTTCGTCACCACCGTTATTCCACTTCAATGTAAAAGTCTGAAAATGGTCACGTCTTATGGAATAACCAAACGCCCCAATCTGTTCGATATTGTCGACCTTTACGACTTAGTTTCTGCAAGGAGACGGCGGATGTAATTACAGAAGAAAAGCGCCGAGTCGATGAAGAAATAAAGGTTCTTTCACCACTAGAAATTTTTTTTTAAACAGATAAAAAGTTATCAGTCGAATATGATTTAGCCTTTACTATTATTGATGGAAAGGTATTGAGCATCGTCACCGGAACGAAATCTCAACAATCGTGTCCCATTTGTGGAGCTACCCAATTTCTAACTACACGTTCACCCCTAAACCTGAAAACCTCAAATACGGAATAAGTCCACTTCACGCGTGGATACGATGTCTAGAATTCTGCCTCCACCTTGGCTATCGAAACTGCGATGGTTTAAGATGTTGGCGGGTAGACGGGGACGAGAAAAAGCAAATCTTTCAGAAGCGTAAAAGAGAAATTCAAGAGAAACTGTTGTCCCAATTGGCACTTAGGGTTGACTTTCCGAAACCGGGTGGAAGTGGGTCTTCCAATGATGGCAACACAGCACGAAGAGCGTTCAACGAAAGGAACCGTCGAATATTTGCCGACATTTTAGGATTGGGGCACTGGCTAATAGAACAGCTGCACGTAATTCTCGTCGCAATATCATGCGAATTACCAGTAGACGAAGATAAATTTGGAGAGTATTGTAGTGGTTTACTTCACACATACCTTGAAAGTTACGGCTGGTACTACATGCCTTTTAAGCGTGCATAAGCTTCTGGTTCATGGAAAAGACATAATAAAGTCTTCTACTCTACCATTGGGATTGCTCAGCGAACAGGCTACAGAATCAAAAAACAAGATGCATCGCCAGTATAGAGAGTTCCATGCTAGAAAAACTAGCAGAAGAGATAACCTACTTGACATCTTCAACCGATCTCTAGATTCGTCTGACCCGGTAATCTCAGATTTTTCGCTTGTTGAAAGAAAGATAAAAATAAAAACAAACCACTACCTTTGTCTGTTACTCTTTTGTTGAAAGAAAGTGATCAAGTAGAATTTTTGCAACCGCCATGCGCTAATGCTGGTGAAGAGTTCGACATCGATTTGGAAGATTCATTTGATTTACATGCGGATATGCAAGGTCTTGGTCTTATTTTGGAAAATGAGGAACATTTTTATAATATTTACTTAATTTTACTTATATCACTTAAAAACTTAACTCGTGCAAATAATGAAAGTGTATTTTTATTTATTATTAATTTTACTTGTTGTTACACAAGTATTTTTTGTTTTCAAAAATGAAGTATTCATTTCATTACTTATTTCAACGTAATTTGTTCAAAATGCACAATACAAGATAATTAATGTGTGTTTGTTCATTTATATTGATTCTTTATATAATAATCGGCAAATGGTACTTTCAATTTATTGTAGGTTCCTGTTCTAAAGTTGCTAAACAAAGGAAAACCAAAATTAAAATGATTTAGTTTTGTTTAATTTAATTTATTTTTTGCCTTCATGACTGTATCTAAAATTTTAAATTGTATGAAATTACATAGGACATGTGAGACAATCTAAATCAATTTCTGCGAGAGCATGCGCACAGCAAAATCCTACTAACAGGAGGATGAAATAGAAGTTTATCAGGCGTAGAATATTTTGTAGTGGAAAGAAGGAAAACAAGATGAAGAGTTACCTGGCGAAATTGCTTTTTCAAAAAATGTTTTTCGGGGTTATAAAAATGTATATATCTTGAAATCTTCGCGCAACTTCGCACTCGGACTTTTTGCAAGTTATAATGCGGAACTTATTCTACCAAAGTATGATGATTTTTTCTGCAACTACTTGCAACAATTTGGAAAAAGGTCGTTTGAATATGCCATATTTTTATCAAATTTGAACCTTTGAGCGCATTTTACAGAACTTCTGTACAACCGATTTTCACCGAATTTTAAATTTACGTTTAGCAGAAGCCTTCACACACATTGAATAAAGAAATTCCACAAAATTCCCAAAGGGGAACGTTTGGCCCCCTGGTGGCAGTTACCAGAATATAAGTTATATTTTCGGACTGAGCTAAAATAGTGATCAATAATATATACACATTCATTATATTTTGTTGAAATTTAATTTTGGCACAAAAAGTCGATTTTGAAACAAGTAATTACTCAAATATTTGTGAGCCAACTAACAATACCATTGGAATTCAAGTCAATTCACCTTTTAGTTATCAAGACATGAGTGATTCAGATTGTTGGTTTTATACCGGCCTTCATTTGGAGGTATTTCTAAAGTTGTTGGCTTTTTTATTAGAATATGTATCTGATTTTCCTTTTAAAATGGCAAAGGGTGATCAACTGCTTATCGTACTCTTGCGACTGAGGCTCGGACTACTTTTCGTAGACCTTGGTAGACGGCAGAGGTGGGCAAAAGATGTAAGTGTTCATAACTTGATAATAAAAAAAATATTTTTTACTTTGCTCGCTCAGAGCGAAAGCTACAATACTCTTGAAAGCTCGCCTGAACTAAAGTAGTTGATTTTTAAGAGAGCGTGTTCAATGCGAGCGAGACGTACCTCGCTCTGGGGCTTTTCGCTCTCGCTATGAAGAGCGTGTTCTATCTGAGCTCAGCTTTGCTTACGGCGTGACGAGCGAGCTTAGCGCGAGTGAAGGGCTCCTTTTTTTCTTTTTGCGCTTTCGGAACCTAGAGTTGTCTAATACGAGAATTTCGAAGTTTCGTTCACAAGCTACCTCTTCGAAACGGGAATTGTTTTTTTTTCGAAAAGAGATAAATGTTGTTATCTCCTATTGTTCTCATAACCGGATTAAGTCGCTACGGATTAAATAGGAGCCAGATTCAAAATTTGAATATTGTTTGAAAAGTGTTCGCTTTGATCTCGGCAGCTGCATTTGAACTTCAAATGCAGCTGCTGACGTCACCGTGAACAATTTAACTCTCACGGCTACAAAGTGTCAATGGTTCAAGTACTTCCGTCAATACGCCAATATGTCAAAATGGTTTAAGTATTTCAACAATATGCCAATATGGTTCAAGTACTTTCGTCAATATGGTTCAAGTACAGTCAATGGTTCAAGTACTTTCGTCAATATAGTTCAAGTACAGTCAATGGTTCAAGTACTTTCATCAACGGTTCAAGTACCATTAGAATCCGCCATAATAGTCTTCACCCTCAATTTTATGAGGCGTTCAATTTGGAACTAGGAATGTTATTATTTTTTTTTTCGGGTTTAGTGCGCGATTTAAAAAAGTAAAAAGGAACCTCACGCATTGCGATGGTTCTGCCGTTCGAGTTTCGCGCAATTAAATTACAGGGAATAATCACTTTTGATGTTTGTTTTCTATAATGAATAGGTAGCTTGCTCGTGGGTTTCGTGCATATCACATAGCGTGGTACTAGGTACCATAAAATACCAAACGACAGTAGAAATGATTCATCGTGATCAACATCCTGGCGGCCGTGCGCGAGATATATTGACCTGGCCGCCCACCGTGCTGGGTGAACCATTTCTACTCTCGTTTTAAAAGTCGCTTGGGGTTTCATAGTAAAATATGTCACACCCATGAGTGCGCGTTCTATTCATTATAGAAAACTTCGATTTTCGTGCGAATATCAAACAACAAAATGTTGATGGTACTTGCACCGTTAATGAAAGGACTTGAACCATTGATGATGGTATTTGCAAAATCGATGACGATACTTGAAAGTTCGATGACGGTACAAGTACCATTATCTACGGTCCATGCATCATTATCGACGGTTCATGCACCATTATCGACTGTTCATGCACCATTATCGATGGTACAAGTGTCATCATTGTATGGGAGGCGGGACTCAACGACATACCCAAAAGGGGAACGAGGGTAGGCTCACCCGAAAGATTTTGCGATTCACGAATTGAAACTCAGTTGATATAGATTTGATGACTTTAAATCTGAAGTGAAAAAATCGACTACCAACAAGTGCCGTATTTCCCATTGGGCCAAAAGGGCACTGCCCTAGGGCCCCAGGATTTAAAGAAATTTTAATCTAAAAAAAAATGTTTTTAACATTGCTCAAAAGTTTTAAGCATCATATTTAGTCGCGTGTATAACCAGGGTAAATCTTAAACGAATAAAGAATCGGTTGTTAGTATTTTTTAAATTAAGAGTAAGGTTCTTCTTTAGTAACCTTTAGAAGGACAAGTGAAACTGTTTGAACCGAAAGTTGTAGATTAGAGAGACTGTTGACTTCGAACCGGATGATAGAAACTTGGGTAGGGTTATTGGGGTCTCGCCCATAGCTTTGCCCAGGTGCCTCAAATTATATAAAGATGGCCCTACCGCCAGCGCTAAACCCAAAATTATTGAGAAGCAGTTATAAAAATTAACTGACATGAACGTTCGCCAGCACCTTCCCGAAATCTTTCGTTGAGTGGGCGTTAAAACCCAGGCACACTTGGAAATCGCGCGTGCTGGGGCCGAAAGCTCTTAAAAAACATGGAGGCCTTTAAAACAAATCATACGGGGCCTCCACTTAAGTAAAAAAATATATTTATTTTACGAAACGGTGTTTTCCTATCCTAGTCGAGATCCAAATCTAGCGTTATTGAATAATTTTCCGACCGATTTTTTTTTTTAATTTTACACCTCCCCTGGACCAGTGGCCCTTAATAAAAACAAAGTGGCAATAGTTCACTGACTGGAAAACAAAGTATATTGGAAGCTTAAAATAAGATAGATCCATTTATATTTGATAAAGCCGTTCGTAACTCAGGAAAATTTGATGACCGGGTGGGGGTCAAAAATGAAATTCACAGAACCTCCGTCCGCCCCCCTTCCTCGAAGTTTTGACCTCAACTCCCCCCCAAATGAATTCCTGAATACGCCCTTGCCGTAACTACAGCAAAAGCAGAAATTTAAGCGCTTGATTTTAAATTTAAAGATTCGTTCTGTAGGCGTGAGAGGTAAATTAGTTCGCCGTGACATCGGCGGCTCCATGCGTACCTGACGGCGATTTTCTGCCTCTGAGAACAACTTGAGAGAATAAAACTTTACTCTGTTGGCGGAAACACGCTCGCTGTTTTGAAAGCAGTACCATTTGAACGCGACATCAAAAATGATCGGAATCGACCTCTCTCGGCGCCGAAATCGCTAAAACAGATAAACCCCTCCTCTCGCGCGAAGATCGCTTGCCGCGCCGTAAGCGAATTTGAGGGAACAAGGCGCCACTTCGCTTAGAGAGAACACGCTTTGCGTTGAGAGAGCGAAAAGGCCAAGAGCGATATAGCTCTTGTTCGCATGGAACACGCTCTCACGTTTTTCGCAGAAGACGACTCCTGTCTTAAGTGCGTTCGCTCTAAAATCAAACCACTATTAGCCACTTGAACACTCACACGTTTGAGAGTAATCACATCTTTTGCCCACCTCTGGTAGACGGTTCTCTATTTCGACATCGTTGGTCTGTACCATCATTCAAAAGTGGCTTCCTGTTATGGGCGATAAGCTTAAAAGTCTGATATTTTGGCCTTCAAGGGAATCTATCCGATCTTCGCTGCCAGCATGCTTTGAGGAATTCTATTCTAATACAACTTGTATAATAGATTGTAGTGAAATTTTTATTAACAGACCTTCGTTGCTGAGAGCGAGAGCAAAAAACGTTCAGCTCATACAAAAGCCATAACACTGCAAAAGTTTTGGTAGGAATAGCCCCTAATGGTAATTTCATGTTTGTTTCCAAGTGCTATGGTGGCAGAACTAGCGATAAGTTTATTTTTAATGATTCAAAAATAATAGATTACATTGTACCAGGAGACGAATTGATGACTGACAGGGGTTTTGCAATTACAGACGCTCTTTTAATACAAGTTAAATTAAATATTAAAAAAAGCAGTTAAGTGAGAGTTAAGTGGTTAGTACGCGACGGTTGGCCAATGTGAGAAATCATATTGAGAGGGCGATTAAACGCCTAAAGGAGTAACGTATTTTAAAATTTGAACTAAACATAACTAGTCTTTCGAAACAACTTGATAATATGTTACTTGTTTGTGTGGCTTTGTGTAATTTGAAACCTCCACTGATAAAAAACAAAAATAAAAATTTTAATAATAGCGAAGGAGATATTTAAAATTTATTGTCCAAAAATAACTACAAAAATGATTTAAATTTTTAATTAAAATTTATCTTCAACAAACAATTTATAATGCTCTTTAATGTTTAAGTAACTTGTGTTAAAGTCACTAGTAAGCTTAGGCAACATATGCTTGAAATAAAAGGTACGTAGCCTAACTATTAATTGATTTACGAAAATTTCATTAAATTTGCAACCTGTTAAGATTGATAGTTGAGCGTACTTTCTCGCAGTGCAATACAAACCTAATTGTACTTGCGTGTAATTACCATTTACACCTTTAAGATCTAGTTCCGCAACCCCATCAACAATTTTCAAGTCCACTTTTTTTAAATGAAATGCTTTGCCATCTGGAAAAGGACATTTCACCTCGATTATTTCATCCTCTGGAAATAAGCCATCAGGATTGGCTGATAACCAAGGGTTTGATTTTGAAATAAATGTCCCGCAAGGTTGTACATCTAAATCCCTAAATCTAGCAAATTGTTCTATGACAGTGGCTTCGAAGTTTTTATCATGAGTTGTGAATTTATTTCCTTCAAATGTCTTGTAAATATGATTCAAGAGAAATTTTTCTGGATTAGTGGTATATCGTTTAGGAACGTTGTTTGCCGTTGATCCTGTCAACCGTAAACGATGACTTTCCATGCAGAGTGTAGATTGTGATTGGTTTAAAGTGGCGTTTTGCAAGGCAAGTATTTTATCATTAGGGACGCAAATAAATCTGTTGTAGAATTCAGCACAAAATCCACATGAATTTGGTAAATTTTCCATATCTTCATGATCATGAGTTAGTTGAATTAGGGGTGTGGTAGCACAAACCCATGCTTGGTGACTATCGGAGATGGATTGTGATGGTGTAACTGTAGCTTTTAAATACAATATATCCTTAGCTACCTTGTAAGCATAGATAGTTTCAACCCATCCGCTTTCTAAGTAATTATGGGACTGAAGACTTTTATTACCTTTCCTTTTTTTAAGTCACAAGCTTCAGTTTCCACTAAATAACACACAATTTGTGGACCTCTTGTTAGAGGCCATATTTTAGTGTCATCAATCCAGAGGTGATCTGCCTAAGTCGATGGATGGGGCAAAGAGATTCCATTATCTGAATAAAAGACTCTTACTATACAAATTATTTGTTTCATGGATTTACGTCTCATTAATAAAAACTTACCAACTTCTATTAAATTCATCTCGAATATCTCAAACAGAATTATTCATAAAGTCACTTAAAGTCATAAGGTAACCAGAAGCAGTATATATATAATGATATATATATAATACAATGACCTATTTACAAAATTTATTACAAAAAGAGTACATACATCCCAGCACTACATCAGTTTTTCTTTTTAAAACGTTATTAAGCCACCCCATCGGCCGAGAATTCGTTTCGTCACCGTAAGATCCTGGGGACCCGCACAACCATCACCTAAGCCAAGCAGAAAAGCCACGCAATCTTCTGATTCAACCAGTTCATCCGATGAAACATAACCGCGTATCACTGGATCGAATTTCGGACAATCGACGAGAATATGAGGGATATCTTCAACCGGCGCGCCGCACAACGGACACTCCGGGTTTTCACCAAAAATGGTCGCGAACCTGGCCGCAGTCGGAAGAGCCCCGGAACGCGTAAGGAACAGCAAATGGCTCGCCTTGTCATTTGTGTAGCATGTCTCCATCGCCAACTGGTCTTTCTTTGCGTAGAGGGCAAGGCTCGGGTGTTTAGCCATTTCCTGTCGCCATTTTTCCATTCCGTTGTCGTTGACCACCTTGTCAGTGATCCTATTCCATTCACGGTAGGACGTTGCACATGCTCGGGAGTGACCATAGCCGTAGGCCCGATTAAAAGCCTCCACCTTCTTCGCCCAACGAGTAGCATGTCCCATGGCACGTAGATATCGATAGATACGCGTAGCTGGTTGGGCTGGAGGTAGGAATGTTAGGCGACCAAGATAAGCCAGCTTGTTACGTGCTAACCGTTCGGCGAAGGTCGACCACGCTAACTCTCCCTTAACGGCTGCTTTCGTTGTCAGGAAATTTCCGCCAGCAGCCGCCCTACCCACAGATAACTGGGATTTTTCCAGCGGGCGAATAGTGGGTTCGGACAGGCAAAGGACATCATTTGCATATGTTAGGCTAGGAACCGCAACGGCTTTCCCCAAGGTACGAGTGACTGTGTACGGATTGTGTAAGTGGGAACCTTTGTGTTTTATATGCTACCTGTAGGCTCCCAGACTTCGGCCGCAGACCTGCTTCATGTTGTTCCAGATAATCGATGCCCGAGCCAAACGACACTCCTAGGTAGACAATTTCGGTCAAAAATTGGATCGACAAACCTTGGAGGGTTAGGGTCAGGTTTTCATCGCACGCGTCTTCGCTGAACTGGATAATTTTACATTTGTCACCACTGAATGCAAGACCGTAGTCAGAAGCGAAGTTACCGCAAATATCGAGGAGGGATTGAAGTACTTCTAAAGACTCTGCAGCCTCAAAAATATCGTCCGAGATTTGACTCCGTAAGTACGTTGTCCAGCGGCTGGAGGTAGAGCGCGAAAAGTACGGGAGAAACATGTAGTAAAACTTTAAAAATATAAAATAATTTTGTTACGTTTGTACTTTAAGAAAAATTTTAAACCTTATAACTATCAAATCACAGATTCGTAACTCTGGGTTAACTTTAAAATTGAAATAGGAAAACTTCATAAACCAAGTTCAGAAATACATGAACCGAAATTATCAGCGACCTATCTCTGTAACGCTAGACCCAAGTTCTCTGTTTCCCCCTCCAATAAGCGATGTCACCCCTCCCACTCCGACGTGAGTGCATAAATATGCCACCTAGTGGTGGTCGTAGTAAACTTTGTAAACACAGACTAGAAAATGAGCTTCCCTGGTTTAGTATCTCCTCTGTGTAAAAAAACGGTGCCAACAAAGTTTTCTCTTAAATTTATTGTTGTGAAAATATAATACGTAAATCTCCAAAATGTCGAGTGTAGATGGTTTTACGCAGTGCAATTTTTTTCTACAAAACAAGCAGAAGTTAAAACATAAATCAGTACTACGCAATTTAGATAAATCGCCAGAAAAGTCAAAGGAACTGCAAATAAACGCTAAGCCTTTGATCAAAACTAGAAATGTTAGTACTCAATGTTATTTACTGCCTTCAAATTTGAGTAAAAAGGTGAAAACCGTGGACAAGTTTACAAATACTAAAAATCAACCTAAAGATTTAAAAGTTTCCACAAAAGCCGTTGGCTCCCGAACGTTAATTCAAGACTGGCCACCCTTATTTGTACAAGCTGCTAAAATGGTAGATCTTCAGTTTTCTAGTGACTTATCTTATCTGGTATAATTTTCTATTTAACATTTTAGCACTGTTAAAATAACTATTTACTAATTTAATATTAAACATACTTTAAGATGAAGGAAGATTGTAATAAAAAGTCTGTAATGCAAATAACAACGAAAAGAATTTAACGAGGAACCAACCAGTCTACTCCTTCGGGCTGATGGACACTGTATACTAAATATAGTAATTAAACGACCATTCATGTTTGACATTATCAAGGATGGAAATGTGGATCTGGATACGTTAATTCATATGTTCAAAGTCATCACCGGTCAACTGGGTCACGTATTATTTTCAGGAATTAATCCCGAAAAGGTGGAAATTGCAAATTGCACATTACCAAAAAATCTAATTGAAACAAATTAACAGTCTACGAAATGTGAAGTGTTTTAAGAACTTTCCAAAGACCGTAAAATATCTTTCAGAACAGTCAGTTCGTTTATCACGAATACCGAACAACCGTTCTTTCTTCAAGCAAAAGGTATCTAAGTCGGATGCCGAATTGAAGCTGAGGACCGTGAATTTAAATAAGGAGAACTCAACTGAGATGACTAACGTAGTAAAAATCATTAATGAACAATTCAGCTCTACGCTAGAAGAAACATTAAACTCGACAACTTGCCAAACTCAAGACATTTTAAAAGGTTCGTGGGAGAATGATTCGGCCCTAAACATCTCGAAGAAAAAAGGGACTTCTTTTCGCAACCAGAAAATTCTCTAACTTCTCCTTACATCCGAGAGTGGAATGCTATCCCCCTTAGGATTGCGCTAGCTGTTAGTAGTCGAAGCCCAGCAGCTTACGATGCTTTGAGAAGCTTTAAAATTTTAAATTTTCCAAGCGTTTCCACCTTGAAAGAAAAAACACGGAAGCTAACTCATAAGCCGGGGGTTAATGAAGAATACCTTGCTGAAGAACAAATTAAATATCAACAATTTAAAATGGACATGGAAGCTGAGGGTCAGCTTGTTCCAACTGGTACTGGAATTCTAATTTTTGATGAGGTTAAAGTTATGGACAAAATAATGTGGAATAGTAAAACCCATGAGTTTGATGGATTTGCAATGGACCAAAAGGACTGGCCAGAATTGATTGATATATATAAGGATCCAACAGCTCAGGCGCCTTCTACTACTAAGTATGTCCTACAATTTCTATGAAGATATTTAACTTCCGGAACTGATGTTATCGTACCATATTTCACTTCGGCTTACACGTTCCAGCAAAAACAAAAATGGTAACATCTTCATATCAAACTATTGAGGCTTTTGAATTGTATCAGTTCAAATGTGTAGGGATTGTTTGTGATGGTGCAGCTGAAAATTTGGCGCTTATGAAAGTTACAATGCGAGTAAATGGTGCATTCCGATTAAAAAAAAACCGTTGACGGATTGTACGACTTTTCAATTGACCCTAGTTTTAAGAACCCATTTTCAGAAAAGCTAGGACTAATCAAGGGCGTATTTAAGGGGGGGGGGTGCCTAATAAAAATCTGTGAAACTTCCGTCAGCACCCCCCCTTCGAAATTTTCCCTAAAAACCCCCCCTGAAATAAAATCCTGGATACGCCCTTGCACTGGATAATTTGTCCGTCCCATCAAATGAAAAATTTAATTGGACAGCTTTATGCTTCTAGGAAGGATAGACCAAAAAGGTCCTCCAGAAACAGCGTGGCCTTTGGTTGGAAGGATATAGAAGATGTCCATAAGCGGGATGAAGAGAGGACCAAACATGGACAAATGCGGGTAGCCCAGCATTTGCTGAAGAGTTATATTGAACGAGACGCTTGGACCCGGCTAAACGTAGCTC
The DNA here is from genome assembly GCF_980474605.1 of Leiobunum rupestre. NCBI lineage: Eukaryota > Metazoa > Arthropoda > Arachnida > Opiliones > Sclerosomatidae > Leiobunum > Leiobunum rupestre. Next base: position 3,849,883 of record NC_143386.1, read on the forward strand.
CAAGTAAAGTACTACAACAAGAAGTGTTGAGTGAACTCTACGGATTTGCCCATGGAACCACTAGCTTAGAAAGCAAAAGAAAAAGTGCAAAATTAACCTATGAATACTTACAATCCGGGCTCAACGAGTAGAGGGCATGACTTCCAAAGGATTTCATTCTATGGAAAAGGGCTATTTATTTTTTGAAAACTGGGTAAAGGATATTTTAGACCTTAATCCTGACATAAATTTGAATAGCTCAAAACAAACTGTATTCATTTCGTAGCAAACATGGGACTTACTCCGCGTTAAGTACTATGGATTTCAGGGTTTAGCGAGATAATTTTTTAACCTGTGCCCAGGTTACTTCCTATCTTTTATAAGAATTACCGGTAGTGCCATTGAAAGTTTATTTTCCCAAATAAAATATGCAGCTGGTGGAAAAATTAGACTTGCTTCATACGTTAGTGGTAGAAAAGCCGCAACAATTAGGAGAAATGTGCAGGGGAGGAATTCTTCTAATAAATTTAATCGTGACCAACTGATATTAATTAACGAAGCTGATTTAACAGCTAATAAAAAGTAATTTGTATACTTATGTTTGATTATTGATACAAATATTAATTATCTGACAATATTTGATTTTTATATTTGTACTTTAATTTCTTAAGTTGGTTAAAAACTTTTAATCATAAAAAAAACATTATCAAAATCTTCAAGCTTCATTTTTTATACTTCCCCACTCCTTTTTTTTGTTAAACAGAACCAAACTAAAACTACTGCAAGCTGTGTCCAATGTTTTGGGTTAACTATATGTCTTGCATTTTTTATGTAAGGTCCTTAATCTTGCTTTTAAGGTTAGTGTTCAGAGATAACAAATCTTCAGTTAGGGGTAACTCTTCAGGGTTGTTTTGTTTATTAATGCTTTAAGTATTCAGAGCCTGGTGAGATACTTTTCCTGACCATTCTAGACAGGGACGTACCTTTGGGGGGGACAGGGGTGAGGCTCCAACTTTAACTAGACGCCGAGCCGTTTTCACCATTGAATTGGGAATAGTACCGCTAGAATGACATAGGCGCGTTCGGTAGTCGTGGTTTCGCGAAACCAATTCTGAAATTTCCAGTCGGCGCACACAGCCGTAACTCTATTATTATACGGGTTGCGCCATCTATAACTTTCAAGGTACATTAGTACTATTAAATCAATTGTATAGTATATAATACAACATTTAAATTGAAATAAATAAATGCTTCAGAATTATTTTCTAAGGATGCATCTGTTGTTCTTTAGGCTTTTCCTTTCAATATATAGGCTATTTTTCTTAGATTAATTCCAAGTTTTAATGCTAGCCCTGGAATCAGTGGCGTAGAAAGGATTTTGTTTCGGGGGGGGGGGGGGGCACACCATGAAAAAAAAGTAAAAAAATATTTATATTTCTACGTTCGACCATACGTTTCGGGGTCATGTGCCCTCCCTGGCTACACCACTGCCTGGAATATTAATTTTTACGTCAGAGTTATGAGAAATTTCCTTTTTGCACAGTAAGTGCACACTTTTAACAATTGCATCGAAATACTCTGGTTTTATATAATATTCTAGAGATTCTGAGGTTTTTGTGACATCCCTCACTACTAGAAGTAATCTTGCAACGGACCTCATATTTTGACGAAGATACTCTTTTGCCGATAAGCTAAGCTTATCAAACAGAAGAAGTACTAACTTTAATATAGTTTCATCTTTCTGAACAACATGGTATATATTATCTGATGACATTTTACTAAGTAATTTAGTCAAAAATTCTTTTGGAATCGTATTATCATACCATGTAATCAACGACGCCTTGGATTCCATTTTTAACATTCTTCTAGTAGATGTTTCGGCATTGGTTGTTGCTTTTTTTGCAGGGCAAATAGAAATATGGTGCCACAAAAATTGTTTTGTAACCATACCAAGGCAGTCTGGACAAGGAGTATACTGATTAGGTGATTTTGATGTTACATTCAAACTTCGAAGTACTACCAAATCACCATGGCCTTTACTGAGACCTTCAGCGTCATGGTAAAAATCATCTTCCCTAAGCAAATTTAATAAGCTTTGTTTCTTTTCAGTCGAATTTCTATCCAATGAAATTATTTCTCATCAGAATGAATTTGTTGAATATGTCTTGCAATTTTTATAAAAGGTTTCTGGCAGAAATAGCAATAGTGCTTTTTGTTGCCTTTTCTAAATCCATTTTCATCCTTCTCAACACAGCTAATAGTAATGTTACTTTTCTTGACAGTCTTACATTTATTCAGTTGATAACTGCTGTCTGAAAATTCGTCTGCCTCTTCTCTGCTGCTAAAATCTTCATATTCATCCACATTAGTTTGAGCTTTGGCATTTTTAGATCGCACTTGAGCGCTTTCTTCCTTGCCTCCGAGATAACTGCTGGAATGGATATTTTTTTCACGTTATCTATTGTCATCTGACACAAAATGTGATAGCTTACTTTTAACAGGAAGTGACTTGCTACATTGCCTGCGCGATCTTACAACAATGAAACCAAAAATTTTGAGTAATCAATGCAATAACAATTAAAAAAAACAACAAAATAATTTAAAATTTTGGCAAACATCCCAAAAAGTGTGAATGCTATTTTATCAGGAGCGTACCAAGGATAACAAGTCAACCTCGATTTACCAACTCACCAAAGCTTTAAGGGAAGTGAATGGGGGGGGGGGGAAGCTAGTCGATTGCGGTTCATTGCCAAAAAACACTTTTTTGAAGAAAATATCTATTTGCTTTCCATCATTTTCTACACTTCACCAACATGCCCTGAAAAATTCCTTAAAATAAAATAAAACACTGGCACATGACCCTGATTTGACAAGCAATGCCTGGACCCTTTTTTACATTCACAAATCACACTAGATGCGTAGTCTTTTTCGATTCTAATAAACTTTTTACGAATGTTTTTCTAGCAGCTGTTCCCCAAAACTATGTTAATTTCAGTTGTTAATTTTAGACGTAAGAATTTAAAAATTAGAAAAATCGTTTCCTTTGGTTTTCTCTGATGACTATATTGACTGAACCCCCGATGGTTCTACGTAGAACTGATAAAGAGGATGACATTTTAGAGCTAGAATTTGGAACTTCTTTTGAGGTATATTTTAGATTTTGTACATGAATAGAAAGTTCCAATTAAATTGCATTAGAGATAATCACAACACTGTTCGGCGTTGGTTGTAATAAAGCGGAATCTTCCAATTTAGTTTACACGTATATTTGGTTAATTCATTTTGATGTAAAACTAAGAAAAGAAATTTAAATTTACTTATTTTTTTGTGATTTTTTTTCCATGAGAGCCGATATATTGCTATCGGAATCATCATCTTCATGATCTGACATATACGACTCTTCACCGCTGCTAAAATCTTCATTTACATCCTTTTGAGCTTTGTCATTGTTAGACCGCACTTGAGCGTTTTCTTCCTTGCCTCCGAGATAACTAGAGCTAGAATTTGTAACTTCTTTTGAGGTATATTTTAGATTTTGTACATCAATAGAAAGTTCAAATTAAAAATTGCATTAGATAGATAATCATAATCCCCTGTAGCACATGAAGTCGTTTTAGGGTCGGGGTACGGTCAAAAAGTCGCTTTATTGTCTACGACCAAATGCGACGTAAAAACGTTAGAACGTTTTTCGACACTAAAACCGTAAATCATTTTTTCGGACAATTTATGGTCGGTATGCCGACCATTATCTGACTTAAAATAGACCTTACATTTAATTATTGGATTCAATATTAACTTAATGAAACAGACTATGTATTTAGGAAAAGAGGATATTTTAATTATTTTCTATTTTATGATTTTCTGAGATAATTTTTATTCACTTAAATTTTTTCTTCAAACTTTGTATTCGAAAAAGGCGGTATCTAATTATTTCACGCCATCTAATAATTCCGCTGAAATTATGCTTTCACTCTTTCGGCCTAGTTAGCTCGTACTTAAATTAGTTAAAAACAAAACTGCACTACGGCCTTGGGTCGACACCAACTGGTACATATTAAGAAAAAAAACTGCACTACGTATTTTGAATTCATAATTTGTGGTTGCTTAAGTATATCCTTGTGATTGAAATGTAAGTTTTCTGTTAACAAATATATCAAATATAGTATATCTCCCTAGCTTCATGGGCGGTATCTTTGTCTACGTTCTTAAGCCTTAGCTTTAGAACCACCTTTACTTAAGTAAAGGATCCTGAATTTCAAGGTGTATTATTAAGAATTAATGTCTAAATCTGTAGGACCATTAAGCCCCTATTCACCATAAAACGTATATATAGTTTTATTTATATTTCAGGTAAGTGCTGTACATTTCCGGTTTCGGGTTGGAAATAAGAATTAATACAAAGTCGGCCCGACGTCGTATCGGAGTCGGTTCTTAGGTCTATTAAAAGGCGGTAAAGAGTCGACGTTTTGTAGTCGGCCGACCCTTTTACCCCTAGGATATTTCGTCCCTAAATCCAAAGGTCAGTTTACTTTAGTGTTTAGTACCCGACTCTATTTAGCTACCGTTGATATCTTTCGGAGTTGGTTATAGTTAAGCGAAATCCTTTATTTCTCTAAATTCACCATTCACCAGTTAGTAATTCTTGATATGTTGCTTGAATAAATTGTAAATTAAGCCTCTATTTATCGAATCTTCAAAACCATTAAGGGGGGGGGGATGACAGTCACTTGCGGTAATAAAAAATTTCAGTGCTTGCGAATAAGTTTACATAAAAAATGGATGACAAAAATTAAATTTACCCATTTTTTTCTGATGCGGCTGATGTCTTTGGATTATTACCATGTCCTTCCTCTGAAGTACTGTTTTTTTGAGGAACAGTTATCACAGCGAGATTTTCAATTGGGATACGCTTCAACTTTACCACAAGGTTTTTTGGACTTGTTGGTTTCACAGAAATGGTATATTCAATAGGAACAGGTTTATTCACAATTGTTAACATATCACTAAAATTTTCCAAATTAGTTGGATGTTGTAAGTGTTTGCATTTGGAATACTATCATAGTCATTAGCAACTTCTGAAGTTCCTATAACAGTTGAAATGTTATCCGTAGTATATGCAGTAGAAATGGCATTCTTAATACTGTCATAAGGAATTTTGTGAGTTGATATCACAGTTGGAATATTACCAATAGTATCTGCGGTTGAAATCACATTTGTAATAGTGGTATTAGCAATTTCTGCATTTTCTATCACAGATTGAATATCAGAACTATCAGCATCAACAATCAAATTTAAGGGATTGTCATCAGCAACTTGGCCAGTTTTTATCACAGATTGCAGCCAGAGTAATCAGCAGTTACAATTAAATTTAATGGTATGTCATTAGCAACTTTGTTAGTTTCTATCACAGACTGAATAATATCACAGCTATCAGCAATCAAATTTAAGGGATTATCATCAGCAACGTTTCCAGTTTTGCTCACAGACTTCGGAATAATAATTATGGTATCTGCAGTTGAACTTACAGTTGAGGGACTGTCATTAACAAAAAGAGTTCTTCCACTTTGATCATTAGTAATTTCAACTGGAGTTTCCGCATAATCATTGTAGTTTGAATCTTCAGAAACAGAAGTACTTTCTTGATCACAAGTTCTGTGAATTGGCATAGTTGAGGATGTTGACATTATGTACATGGTGTGACTAGAACAGATCATATTAAAATAACAAACTAAAAACCAAAGGATTGTGCTTAAATATGGTAAAAATAAATTGAGGCTTTTTCTCCAAACTGGAAGCGCAGAATCTTATTTTTCAAACAAAATGAGCAGAAATAATAAAACCAACACAGACTATATCTGGGGTAATAGGTAGCATGAAGACTTTAAATGGAATGCACCTATACAATATACAGTTAATAGAACTAAATCTAGAATATGGTTTCTCAAGACCATTACAATGTCTTCTAAATCATGATACTCTTAAGATAATTAATAACTTGCTTATTAAACCAATCATTGACTATGGTAATGCGACAAAAATAATAGGAAAACATTTTAAACAGGCAATATTGACAAAATTATTTGTCATAAAAACTAAAGACTAGTCATTTACTTTAATCCGTGCCTTTCCCATTACAAAACACTCATTTTAAGGTCAGTTATTTTTAGAGACATAAATTAAATAAAAATGATTTAAAAAATATATAAATTGAATAAAAATTACTTAGAGAAAAAGTTTAATTATCTTTTTTAAAAATATTATTATGGACCATGCGGGATGGAACCTTTTTAGTACCTCTAGATAAAATTAAACAAAACACAAATCTTCCCAATATGACCTTGATCTACAGTTTCGCCTATTTTCTCATGCTCAGCCTGAGCAGCTCAGGATGGAAAGAGTACAAGAATCGAAGTCCTCGTTTGATAGCAATACATTTATAAGAAAATCGAAATGACTTTAACCTGGTAAATGAAGTTGTTTCTTCATAGTTTAAACCTGTACTATGAGACAAATATAATTTTAAAACTAGACTAAGCTGGTACATTACGACCTGGTTTATGCATGGTACTATAAGAGTAAAAAAACAGTTTTTTTTCATTTAAACTACGTAATTTTTAAAGTCAATTTTTTACTTCTATTTATATAATTTTTTTGTTAAATAAATAAAAATTTCCAAAGTGGCACATTTTACGTGGCTCATATCTGCTTACATTAAATGCTATTCAACATGACAATCTGATTAAAGATTCTAGGCATTTTGAATCAATACCGTGCACAAAAGGTATTTTTTCTAGAAAGATCCATTGTTTGGTAACGTTAGGGACTACTAAACGTTTTCCTAAGCACCAAGCTTTCAGTATTGATTTAAACATGTGTAATACCTAAACATCTAAGTAGTGACACTTTAAAACATGTTCGGGGTAAAAAATTGGAAAAAGGCATTTTATAGTTAAATACCATTAAAAAGGTTATTTCACATGAAAAGGTTGTCAGGGTGGGAGATTCCATTTTCTAAGCCTTAGAAACTTAGCCCAATTAACTTGGCCCAAAATAATTAATATTATGGATTTAGTATTTTTAATTATTCAAACCAACTCAAAATTGCACAAATTACAGTAAACTTCGGGGGTTTAAGCTATGTTTTCGATTTAATACTCAAAAATTTGTTTAATCATGTGGTTGTCTTTGATTTTATACAAGATTTTAAATTTGTGGAAGTCAGGTTAGTTTTTGGTTAAAGGCTTCCAAGTCACCCTAAATCCATTCAACAATAACCGGTCATTGTTTATATTTGATCAAACCTACTTGTTAGGCCTAACACAAGCACCTAAAAAATCAATTATCGCACTATAACATTAAGTTATGTTAAAGTGTGTCACATACTAAAAAAATTAGAAACGCGTTGGAACTTTTGGGATAAAGATGAGGAGTGAGTTAGAGCACTTTTTCCTAACTAATTTCTACATCACTCACTGTTTGTTCGAAGATCTGCAAGTATGTTAGTACGTTGATAAACAATGATTAAAAATTTAAACATGACTAATTAAGATTTTTTTAATCATGATTATTAGGACAATGTAAAGCAGTTAAAGTAATTTATCAATACAGTCCAAAGGCAAGGATTATAGTTAAGAAAACGTCCCTGCACAGGGCCCTTGGTTAGTTCAAAATAATTATGAAAACTAACCTGTCAAAAGAATCACATTCGTCTTCTAACGAAGTGTCAATTAATAATTTGCTTTTTGGTTCAAGTAGAAGTTTTTCACTCCTGTGCTTCCTAATCAAAGTCACATGACTCAGAATGGATTGTGTAGGAATATAATCGCATAATGTCGTCTGCCTGTAAAATATTTTTCTTCCTGACTATCTTTCTTCACATTTTCTTTTAAATTTCCTATATAATATTGTTCAGATAACAAAATAATTCAAAGTTGTGTTTTATCTAAAAAGTTTATATGATTTTTAATTAATACCTGTTTTTATTTTAATCATCTTATGCAATATTTTTATATCTACTATATAACGATGAAAATAAACATTTTTCGAGTCAGTGTTCACCTAAACCTCGTTATAATCATTTACTCCCACTTCGTTTCCCCTAACTTAGTCGATAGACTCACACAAATCCAGGGTCTGGGATTCTGCAACTAGACACAAACATTTTGGTCCGTCGAGCCGGATCTCTACGGGTATTTTTCACGTGGGATTCTAGTTGCTGGACTCATTGCTGTCGAGAGAGGTTCAATCATTCAAGATGCCTGCCACAGCCTTGGAGAAAGCGATTGCGGAGAGGAGTAAAGGCGATATGCTTCTAGGCAACATATCTAGGAGAACTCAAGCCAGCAAGATGACACTAAGCCTCCACCTAACTGAGACGTTCATTCTGGAAACGCAGAGTGCATGGACCACGATAGACGATGCCCATCAGAAGATAATTGCCGCCAAACCAGAGAAGGCCAGCGACCATATCTTGTTATTGGATCAATTATTTACTATCTACGTCGATGTGGTATCCGATCTCAAAGAATTCAAGGCAGCCGTGTCACCCCAGCTGGTGCCAGGTCATTCTGCGGGTTCGCATTCAGAAATAAAGCTACCAAAGATCAATCTCCCAACGTTCTCGGGAGAGATTTATGAATGGATCTCATTTCGAGATATGTACATCACATCCATCCACATCGAAAAAAGCTTGTCCAATGTACAGAAATTCGCATACCTTCAATCAAGTTTGACTGGGAGCGCTGCCAAGTTAATCAAGTCGTTGACTCTGTCTGCAGCCAACTACGCCATTGCCTGGGACACGATCAAAGAGAGGTATGAGAACAATCGAGAACTTTGCTTCAGCATCATGAAAAGATTCACGTCGCTACCAACGCTTTCTGCAAGCAACGCAAATTCTCTTCGAGCCATCGTGGATTCCGCAATGGAATGCACACGAGCCATTGACAATCTCAAAATAAGCGACAAATGGGATGCTATCCTCGTCTACCTCATTACGCAAAATTTGGATCCTACATCGAAGGAATATTGGGAGCTCAACCTTAAAGACACAGAGATACCTGCCTGCAAAGACCTATTAGAATTAATCAAGCAAAGAGGACGCTCATTGGCAGCATCGTCTTCTGGCATCACCCACAAAAGGCAACTGCAGTTTCTGTTCCGGCTCACATTTCAATTATCGCTGTCCGAAGTTTTACGCACTAAAGATTAGCGAAAGACAAGCTCAAGTTGAAAAATTCTTGCTTCAATTGCCTTCGTACGGGTCACCAAGTCAAGAATTGTCCACTCGATAAAGGGTGTAAAACCTGTGGACGAAAACACCATTCTCAACTTCTCAGCAATCAAATGTTCAACCAGCTATAGATGAAACATCCTTGGGAACAATTGTACAATCGAGCCAAGCCCAGAACTTTCATTCCCAAGAAGACCGTGCTTCGAAGTACGAATCTATGTTAGCCACTGCAGTCATTCGTGTCAAGACAGCTCAAGGTGGCAGTCTCACGTTCCGGGCACTATTGGATGGTGGATCCACCGTATCATGCATATCCGAAGCTTGCATTGGAAAATTGGGACTGAGACGAAAAAAAGATGAAACCGAAGTGATGGGACTAGGTTCCGTCCGACTTGGCCGGACAAGAGGTCTGGCTCAAATCCACTTTAAACCGCATTTTGACTCCGAGAATATCGAAAGATTCTGCGTCAACGCCTATGTCTTGAAGAATATAACTTCACCGTTGCCGACTAAGAAATATGACACCCGTCGCTGGCGTCATATTACCAGCCTTCAATTGGCTGATCCTGCGTTCAATATCCCAGCAGAAGTGGATATCCTCTTAAGTGCTGATAAATTTTTTCAGTTAATACTCAGCGGGAAGAGATCAGGCAGTTCCACATCCCCAGACGCTATTAATTGTAAGCTGGGCTGGCTTGTTTCTGGACCAACCGAACTTCAACAACCGAAAGTTCAGATCTATCATACGCTGAGCCTGGAAGAAAACCTCGAGAGATTTTGGGCGGTGGAACAGGTCCCGAAAAAGCAGACAATGTCGAAAGACGAACGAGATTGCGAGAAGGATTTCCAGCGCAACAATCACATAGACAAAACCGGAAGATTGATTGTACGAATGCCAATGAAACAGCCAGAAGTTCCAATCGGTTGATCACGCTCAACAGCAATGAAACGATTTCTACAGGTGGAAAAAAGAATGACATCGCATCCCGAAATAGGGATCTTATACAAAGGTTTCATGGAACAGTACGAGAGCTTGGGACACATGACCAAGATAGCATCAAATCAAGAGGCATCCGAAAGAGTTTATATTCCACATCATTACATCCTGAAGGACTGGAATAGTATTAACAAATTCAGAGTGGTCTTTGATGCGTCTGCCAAGACCAGCTCCGGATTCTTGCTAAACGAAGCTCAGCTAGTTGGTCCTGTGGTTCAAGATTCACTCTATACCATCCTAATGAGATTCAGGATACATCAAGTTGCGTTCACAGCGGATATAACGAAAATGTATCGCCAAATTCTAATCGCACCAGACCAACACGATCTGCAATGGATTCTATGGAGATCGGCTCCAGACCTGCCAATTCAAGAACTTCAACTTCTCACCGTCACTTATGGAACCGCTTCTGCGCCATTTCTAGCGACAAGAGTATTACAAGAACTAGCCAACCAGGGCACAACTGGGTATCCTATTGGATCCGAGATTACGAAACGATATTTCTACATGGATGACGTGATAAGCGGCAAAGAGAGCGTGAAAGCTTCAAGAAATGCTATCTCTCAACTTCACCAACTTACCTCCAGCGCAGGGTTTTCCCTGAGAAATTTGCTTCGAATCATGCGGAATGCTTAACAGAAGTTCCGAATGAGCTATGAGAAAGTAAAGAAGTCCTGTCAATGGAAGACAATTCAGTGGTTCAAGCACTTGGTCTCTATTGGAATACAACAACTGATCAATTCTTATTTAAAGTCAATGCTCCAGCATCCCAGCTAAGGATTACAAAGAGAAACCTGCTATCTGAAATCTCCAAGATCTTCGATCCAATGGGATGGCTTGCACCAATTATAATTAGATCAAAGATACTCATGCAGCAAGTCTGGAAAGAGAAGATAAATTGGGACGACTATCCAACCTCGTCCATTCAACGTCAATGGCAAGAATTCCAAGCAACCATCATGGACATTCAAAACATCAACATTGATCGATGGATGCACACCTCTCCGACCGACTGCAAGCTTGAACTTCATGGTTTCTCGGACGCTTCTGAGAAAGCATACGCCGGAGTGGTGTATATAAGATCAATGGACCTTGCGGGGAATATAGAGGTATCTCTCATAACTTCCAAAACCAAAGTGGCTCCCATCGCCAAACAGATGACAATTCCACGTCGGGAACTTTGCGGTGCACTTCTTCTTGCCGAGCTAATGGAAACCGTCCTGGAATCATTGGGAGTATACTTTTGCCAAACAAAGGCCTGGACAGATTCCACTATCGTTCTATGTTGAATCAAGTCCTGTCCTAGTCGATGGAAAACCTTCGTCGCAAATCGAGTCTCAAGAATCCAAGGAATTATCCCAACTTCTCAATGGGGTCACATATCCGGAGTAGAGAATCCAGCGGATGTCGCATCAAGAGGAACTACTGTCGCAGAGTTAAAAAACCATAAGCTTTGGTGGAAGGGACCAGCTTGGTTGTCCGAGCAAGATAACGGCTCTACTCAAATGATTCCAAACCTTGAAGAATGTGGCAAAGCTATTCTCCAAGAAGAATCTAAAACCACGATCGTAGTCACCAAGACTCAGAAAGGCGACAATACCATATTTTCAAGATATTCGACGCTTCTTCGACTACGTCGAATAATAGCCTGGATACGACGATTTCGAAATAACGCCCTCTTCAAGTATAAAGCAAAGACATCTCCTCAATCAGCTACTGCCAAGCTTACTGGACCACTTCAATCACAAGAATTAGAGTCTGCTCTACTCTCCTTGATCAAGATGGCTCAAGACTCTGCTTTTTCTAACGAAATATAATCATTAGAGGAACGTACACCGTTGCATAGAAAAAGCAAATTACTTTGTCTGCGACCAGAACTAGACGCCAACGGGATTCTGAGAGTTGGCGGAAGACTGAAGCACGCCGATATAGCACCTGATATGAAGCGTCCAATTCTCTTACCACGTCATCTTCGACTTACAGAGATGATGATTCAAGAAGTTCACATCCAACATTTCCAGGCTGTAGCTCAAATGGTCCAAGGAATTCTATCCTTAAAGTACTGGATCATGAGAAGCCGAGATGCCATACGTTTTTAACTACGAAAATGCGTAACTTGTACCAGATATAGAGCTGCAACCGCAACCCAATTAATGGGTGATCTACCAAAATCAAGAGTCCAGTACACGCGGGCTTTCCTTAAAACAGGCGTCGATTATGCCGGACCGTTTCTCTTACGTCCAATCCCACCAAGAAGCAAGACTACTTTCCAAGCATATCTGGCCCTGTTTGTTTGCTTTGTTACCCATGCCTTGCATTTGGAGATCGTATCTTCCCAGACCACAGATGCCTTCATTGCAGCCTTACGAAGATTTACGTCAAGACGAGGGAAACCAAGCGAGATGTACAGCGACTGCGGTACCAACTTTGTCGGAGCAGCCAGGGAACTCAAGGAGTTTCTAAAATTGACTGAGTCTGAGTCACACAACGTAGCTGTCACAGATCATTTATCCGCTCAAGGAATTAAATGGCACTTTAACCCTGCAGGCGCACCCCATTTTGGTGGATTATGGGAAGCGGATGTTAAGTCAGTCAAGTACCACCTGCAGCGAGTTGTTGTACCAACTAGACTCACGTACGAAGAGTTTTCGACCATCGTAACTCAAATAGAAGGATGTCTAAACTCGAGGCCTCTAACGCCACTCTCATCCGATCCAACGAATTTCGAAATCTTAACGCCAGCGTACTTCCTAATTGGGGAATCATTGCAATCTATTCCAGATCCGGATCTATCACATCTCCCTATGAACAGAATAAATAGATGGCAGCTTCTCCAGAAACTCAAGCAGGATGTCCATAAACGGTGGCTCAGAGAGTACATCAGTCGGCTACAACAACGACCTAAATGGATGACTCCACAGCACAATATTCAAGTCGGAGACATGGTGTTGGTGAAATCGGAAGTCGATCCTGCCGCCCGTTGGCCATTAGCACGAGTGATTCTGATATATCCAGGTCAAGATGGATTAACCAGAGTCGTCACCTTGCGAACCAGTAATGGGGAAATCAAAAGGCCCATCGTCAAGCTATGCCTGTTGCCCTTCGATACACATAATTTTTTTTTGAAACGTTAAATAATTAAATTAATCCGGTTTTTGATTAATACGGTCGTATCAAGGCCGGGTGAATGTTCAGATAACAAAATAATTCAAAGTTGTGTTTTATCTAAAAAGTTTATATGATTTTTAATTAATACCTGTTTTTATTTTAATCATCTTATGCAATATTTTTTATATCTACTATATAACGATGAAAATAAACATTTTTCGAGTCAGTGTTCACCTAAACCTCGTTATAATAATTTACTCCCACTTCGTTTCCCCTAACTTAGTCGATAGACTCACACAAATCCAGGGTCTGGGATTCTGCAACTAGACACGAACAAATATCCTCCTAGAAAAAAAGTTAAAGGTTTTCCGAATATTTTATCATGAATTTGAAATTATTTTAAGGAATGCTATAAGAGGCCACTTTTATTAAAACAAAAAAAGTGATTATTTCACTCAAAAACTTACAAGGTAGGTTATTTAATTCCCCATATACAGCAGGCCAGCATTAGTGGCATTTATTATTACTGAAAGGAGAGGAGAGCTAAACCAAGCACTTCGATCTATGGTTCATTGCGAAAGCACAGAACTATGACTTAATTTCACTTAATAAAGTTCAATCTTTAAAATTTTCAAACTGATTGAACACCAGTGGTGGTGCCCTTAACTATTTTGGGATATAAAGGTTCTTGCTGAAGATCCTTTAGACTTATAGGCATTGTCAGTTTATACTAGACAAGAGTACAGTTAAGGAGTTATTAAAGGCCTGTTTTCTTTTGTCTGTCACCCTGTAAATTTACTTGTCCTTTACACGTCCCCTTGCAAGTAGGTCTACCACCTCAAATATATTGTAGATATTGTTACGTGGACGAGAAAATCTTAGGCCTTAGTCATATTCATTTAGATGTAGGCCAACTGCAAAATAGGCTTGCTCGATGGGAGACCACCATGCAAGAAGCAGTATAGAGGACATGTAAATTTACAAGATGACAAGCAGAAGAAAACCTAGGCCTTTGAACTCCTGGGTTAGAGTCAAGCTTTGGGAATTATTATATCTAAAAAGTTTTATTATTTATTGTGTGGATGCATAGTTTTTCCTTTGAAGGGCCAAGATACTAATGCAGTATAATTGGAAATATATGGAATATGTATTAAGAGACAGATGATTATCAATTGGTACTGAAACTGCCCCAGTGGGAACAGTGAACAGTCGCCCATCCCTCAAAAGATGCAGTGGACAAGTTTCGGGCGAGAGAAGACAAGGCCTATGCTACGATTGCTATGGGTATTAGTGATGGACTATGGAGTCTGATGGCAGTTATAGACAAACCAGTCCCATTATGGCAGGCCTTGGCTAATGTTTTCTAACCAAATTCAAGGGCGATGATAGCGGTTCTGCGTAAGGAATTTTTATCTACGAGGCAGTTGTAAGTATGGCAGGTTTTATTGGTCGATTATATGAAGTTAAAAACAACTTGAAAATGCTGGGAAACCAATTGATGATGACAAAATATCATACCAGTTAATAGGGTCATTATCTGAGTCCTATGATGGTTTAGCATTACAAATCTATCAATATAGTGATGCTGATTTCACGCCTGAGCAAATTAAGAGAAGTCTATAAGCAGAATATGGTAGGAAAACCGAGAAGGCATTAGTGGCCAGCGCTTAGAGGTCGGCGAAATAAATAAATTAACCGCTAAAGTTTTGATTAACCATAAAAATTACGATTAACTGTTTATCCATGGATATTATCCACGGCTATATAGCAATTTAACATGTAAAATAATCGGGTTTTTTTCGATAATTTTCGTTTGTGGATAAAAATAAATAAAATGATTATTTCTTATCCAAACGCCGAGTTCTACCAGAGCTAAAATAGCAAAGTCAAAGGATGAGGCTAATAACAATAGTGGGGCACGTAAATTTAAAGGAACGTGTCATCACTGTCACAAATGGGGGCATAGAGCTGATAATTGTAAATGAAGAATGAAGAAAAATCTAAGGAGAGTACTAAGGTTGAGCTATTGGCGACAGCATTATGTGCTGATGAACCTACTGATGATTGGGTAGTTTATACTGGGGACAGCCATCACTTTTGTCATCACAAAGAGTGGTTTCATACCTATGAGCCGTGTGTAAAGTAGTTGGCCGTGGCTCTTTGTGGCTGAAAGTACGCCATAATAATACTAAAAACTATCTCAAGCTACGGAATGTAATTTATACACCTGGAATGAAGAAAATTTTGTTTGCTGGTCGTTGCATGGATAATGCCGGTGTAAAAGGGGTTTTTGAGAAGTCAAGGTTAACCGGCTTTACACAGGATGGGCATGAACTATTTGAGGCACAGCTTCATGATGATAACCCATATATTTTGAAGGCCCAAATTTTGGTAGATGGGCCTCCGGGGGAGACCAATGAAGGTGTATATAGCGCAACAAATATAAGTAATACTGATCTTTGGCATTAACGACTAGGACATGTCAACCCTATGGACCTAAAGTATATGGCCAACTGTGAAATACGAAATATAGATGTTCTGAGCCGCATAATCAATTAGAATGTCATAATTAATTCTGCCATTAAATTTTGACAATTTAAAATGCCAAATAAAAACATTCCATTCTTTGACGTTGCCTGGTCGTTTCAGGACCTCTGTTTATGAAGATGGGGCGTTTAACTCTTCGGTGGCCAACATCAGAGCGTCCGGTAGGGTTGATTGGTATGGGGTTTGCAGCGGAGTCCTCCCCATTAAAACAACGAAAAAGAGCCTCTACCTCCTCCTTCTCCTATTTTTCTTCGGTTACGTCGACTGGACGTTCCTCGATCTAAAAATAAAAATACAACATTATTGGAACACTTAGAGATTTATTAACATCTATATTAAAAAATGTCGCCAGATGGACATCAATGAATTGTTTTTCATGGTTCACTTCCATCTTGCGTCGGTACCATCTCACCATCTCTTTTCTCACCATGCAAATTAGATTTGCTTAATATATCGGAATTCACGTTCACACCTACCCATGTCATCTCGCAGTTGATAGGTATGAACTTGATATATGGCTTAAACAAACTTATTGTTGTATTAAATATTTTCAATGCAAAAATCTGTTAATTGTTTTGATTTATACAGGGCAGAACTATGAATATTTTCAAAATGATATTTACATATACATTCCTCTCCAAATTGTTTTAAAAAACTATACTTGGGACAATTTTTGTCCCCCTAAGTTTACAACATTTTGTGTTAAAACTTTTCTCCAAACCTTTTGTGTAGAAGAGTGTTGATTTGGTGGAAACGACTGCCATTACATCTGATAAATCGTTGAATTCAATCTCCCCATCATCCAAGGATCATATATGTTAGGCAGGATAAGAAGCGGCCCGTTCAGCCTGTGTTTTAAAAGTGTCGGCAACGCCGTCTCGTTTAAAAGAGTCGAATGACGTGCTCAACTTGTTTTGAATTCCTCATGGACAAAGTTTCTTTTAAAATAGCGACCTTGCGAAGTACGTTACCAAGGATGAGTTTACGATAGTTTTATTTGAGATAAAGCGCGTATTGATACATTTTCGTTATTAAATTATAAAAGATGAGCAAAAATAAACGTTGCGTGTATTCTTTATGCCAAAATAATGGCGAAAATACCGGGGACGATGTTTTCTTCATTGCATTTCCAAGGCCTTAAAAAGATATGCAGAGATATGAAAGATACGGCTTGTATTTACTTAGTAGAATTCAAAGCAAACTCTATATATTTGCTCGAAGCATTTCGTTGGAGAGAACGGAAAATCCTGGCCCGATGAAATTTACTGAAACAGAAGACACACTAAAGCTTATGGTATGCAATAATTTTTAAAGATAATCTTAATTTATTTCATTTGATTTGATTTGGTTATTTTTCCCTAATAAACAGTGAGTAAGTTTTATTGAAGCAATTGAAATGAAAGTTTGCAACATCAGTAAAGATGCGTTCCCTGCCCATGAGCTATCAGCCATCATATCGTGTCAGAGTCGTCATGTAAGTCAGCCAATGAATGTTGATGAAGAAATACTTCCCATCAAAAAAAGACTAAGATACTTTTTTTGTAGTAAAGCAAAATGAAACCAGTTCTAAAGTAACACAGACACAAATCCAAGATGTGTATTTAAAGGAAGGGTTAAATTTTGAGGAGTTAAAAGTCGTGTTCATATCTTTGCAAATAATTATGCCAAAACGTGTCATTATACAACTTCAAAGAACAACATCATAATTTTAAAAGCCATCTTGAAACATCGTCAATAAAAATCTCGTTGGCTGTCTCCAAAGTGAGTTTAAAACCATCGGTGAAGGTGGATGGTCAACTTTTTCCTGATAACCATCGCATGTTGGCACAGTTACAAGAGTTTACTAGTGTTGAAGCTGTTTATGCTGCGGTTGACTTTTTTAAGCATTGGTCTTCATGTCGTGGGATTAAAGAACCCGATTTTTAAACTCCTTGGCTTCAAATTAGGTTTTATCAGACGGAGGGCCATATATAATTTTTTCTCAAATAACGTTCACACCAAGAACTGTGATATTATTATACAAAAATTAACGCGGCGCAAAAAATTTATTTGTGGTAAATGTGCCATATTTAAAGTAAGGCTACAGAAACAATTAAAGCGAAAACTGGAATCCAAAGTTCAAGAGAACAGGAACAAGTATTTGACACGTGGTGATCTTCAAAGGAAAATAAAAATATTACCAAGAAATTGAAACGATTGCGTCGTTAATTTTTAGGTGAATTGAACAAACATGGCCAAGATATGGAGGACCTGGATAGTGATTATTTAAGAGCCATTTGAAAGAAAAACAAAGATTCACTCCCTAAAGATTCATTTGCTAGTTTGTTTGCGGAACAACAGTTAGCAGCTTAAAAGGCAAAGAAGAAATGCAATCGTAGGTGGCACCCAAAATTATTCAGTGGTGTTTTTATTTGAAACATAAATCGACAGCGGCTTACGATATATTGCAATCATTCGGTGCTTTTCAATTACCTTTCGCATCTTGGAGCTACCCCAGTTTTTAATCCGGACTGTTTCAAGGAACTAAAGGAAAATACAGCGGCTTTCTGTAAAGAATACCACCAAAAGTATTTTAGCCTAATGTTTGACAAAATGAAAATCAAAGAGAACATCGTTTACAAACACAACACTGGGGAGCTTGTTGGGTACGTCAACCTCAATGATATTGGAAATGCAATTGAAGAAATGAAGATTGCGAAGACTGAAGCTCGCGTGGCCACTCATATACTTCAAGTCCTGATAAGGAGCATAAGCGGGAAGATTCAGTACACTGTAGGATATTTTCCTATTGATAATATGTCGAGTGATTATCTACAAAGTATTATTTCGGAAGCTCTCAGTAAGCTTGAAATTAATGATGTTAAAATATTATCTGTGGTTTTCGACGGTGCTAGTACTAACAGAAAAGTGATGAAACAATTTGTTGGAGAAAATGGTTACAAGTGTAAAAATACTTACGCAATGGATGAAGAACGCGATTTGTATTTTGTTTGCGATCCTCCACATTTAGTCAAAACTACTGGAAACTGTTTCTCAAACAGTAATTTTCATTCAAACACCCGTTACTTGTGGAAGAATGGTCACCATATCCTCTGGTCACAGTTAGTCGCTCTTTATGAAAAATATTTCAATCGAAGTTTAAAACTGATGCCCAAACTCACAGCTGCCCATATTAGGCTCAATTCGCTCTTACGAATGAGAGTTCGGTTAGCGACTCAAATAATAAGTTCAACTGTGGCTAATGTGCTCGAGGAATATGATGGAAACAGCTATCCCGAGACTGTAAAATTTGATTGCATGATAACCAGAAATCTTAACGAAGGAATTTTCAAGCAAAACAGAAATCTGGATCCTTACCAATTAGTTTGTGATCCCAGACTACAGGTACGTTTATTGATCAATTAATAACCAATATTGAAATTAACCATTAACAATCATTTACTAGTGGCTTGAAAAAGATTTCGTGGAGTACTTTTTAAGCTGGGAAGAAGAAGTAGCCAATAGACCAGGGAATTTAACAACCTTTCACAAAATATGATGAAGTTGAGCCGAGAAACTGTGGAAGGATTGTCACTGAAGTAGTGAGATTTTTGTTGCGGAAAGGAGCGAAATTTGTATTGACAAATTACCTTAATCAAGACTGCCTTGAGCAGGAATTTGGAAAGCAGCGGAGGTCATTTCGTAACAATGAAGCCCCCAATGCGTTTCAATTTGGACAAGGGGTGGATAAAATTAAAAAAAAATACTTTTTGATAAAAGCACCGGAAACTGGGAACACGCTAGTTCAAAAACCTGAATAAAAACAAATGACCCTTCTGTAAATTATCCATTTATTTTTTGCTTAAAATCAGATCTGACAAATAAACGTTGCCATTTTTTCTATTTTGAATACTAGGTTTCCTTAATACGGGCTTAGATTTGTGCATTTTCTTTCCAAAATGTTTACCAATTAGAAATGGTTTTAAACCTTTGCCTCTTAACTTTAAGAAACTCTTGACCAATTTCTTAAAACTTCTTTCTAAAATCTACATCTTTAGAAATATCATTCTAATTTAAAATTTCTTCCCATAAATTTGAAATATTCAGATTATAATCTATTTTTTCCATCACCAGCTTTTTGCGATGCGAATTTTGACATTGGGTCTTAAAAGGCTTGCCTTTTTGATAAAAAACATTCCACTTCCTTATCAATTTGTTTAAATAACCGAAAGGTCTTAATTTTAACAAAAGTTAGACCACTTCTATTTTGTTTAAGAATTCAAATAACTACTGTTGGAATAGTAACGCCTATGTATATCGCAAGAATCTATCGCAGTTAAAGCTAATGCACTAATTAATATATCTTGGCAATTTTTTGTTCTTTCCAAAAACTGAATGAACGGTAGAACCAACCACATAATACAAAATGGCATCAGCTTTTTCATTAGGTACGAGTGAAGTAGCCTTGACTAATGGGCTTGTAAGTAGGTTTAGGCCGGTTTCATTAGTTGGTACAGCTTGTTCCACAACATTACCTATCACAGTTGGATTTCTATCACTTTTTATCACAGTTTCCTCGATGGATTTCGATTTGAAAGTAGTTTAAAATTCCACGAATGAATTCTGGTGCGCACAATTGTTTTTTAAATAACTGAAAGACATGTATATCTGCAAAATAAATAATAATAATTAATATAAATCTATGATTAAGTTTTAGCTCTAGCATGATCTTGCGGGTGGGGCAAATCCATTTAGGTAGTAAATAGCGTTGTCTAACAAATCATCATCACTTAGTAACTGTTGACCATAGAGCCAAAACATTTTGTCAATTTTTGGTTGTTACAATCTTTCAAAATATTTCCGTCCATTTTACCAGTTTGGTCCCAGCGATTCTTCCCCCATTATCCCCAACTCTTCGTAAAGAACACTTGATTCTTTAGGAACAAACTTTAAAATTTTTTTTAAAGTTTTCCAAACTGTAATTCACTACCGTTTGGAACGTTACATTTCAAATGTCTGAAAGAAACAACTTTAAATTATCATGTTAACGGATATTTTTAATGCACATGTACCAACCTTTAAGTTGAACTTTCAGCTTAACTTTGTTCTTTCGTATGTTTACTTCATCTTGGTTATCAGGTGAAACAATAAGAATTGGGAGATTTTTATCCAAGTTATTGCAACTTCCCAATGTTAAAACATCTTTAGGAACATTTACGCAAAGGTCGATTCCTTCGTCTATTTCAATTTCTTGTTCAGTTGTTCCTAAATCCTTTTCAATTACACTAAACTGAAGCATAGGTTTAGTGAAATATATCAAATGGAGACACTCTTAGAAATAAATTATAAATACAAGATATCTAAACAAAATCAGTAAAGCTTCATTAACATTCCTGAAGTATTTATGATCACAATGAACCTTTTTTTTTATTTTATATATTTTTGATTCGAGGTGGTAAACACACTAGACATTGTTTATAATTTTGACTAGCGGAGGTCAGCAGACGACGAAAAACCACGTATCTTTTTAAGATTTGTGTGCAAAGTTACGTGGTTTTGGCAATAAGGTAGCAACGGCCTTGACGAATTCAATCTAGTGCCCATGCGCGATCTCTCTCTCTCTCTCTCTCTCTCTCTCTCTCTCTCTCTCTCTGGCCCTTTTTTTCATCCCTCGTCTTATCCTATCTAACATAGGATCCTTGCATCATCCCAATGCAGGATTCAAATATTACGGATGATCCACTCATTGGTTCACTTATCTTGGCATCCAAATCCTTCTTAGGGAACGGGCGTTTGAAATTATAGACTGATTCCCCCCCCGTTCCCGTCAAAAGAAACGCCAATTCTTTCACGATGTATTCTCCGTTCCCACGGAGAAAATTCCCTTCAATTATACAAGGCATCTTCTAAAATAAATATTTATTTTTAGTATGAAAATCTATTGAAAACATGTAAAATTTACTTACTAGGCTTTGTTTTCAAGTTGTTTTACGAGGTTAGCAGATGACGTTTTTGTCATCGCTATTATACCTGTTTATTTCTTAAGATATTGATATCATACGGATTTATCTTATCTTTCAAAAAAACTACCACGAAATAACATGTTGCTTTTCTACGGGTTTAACATACACCTCAATCCTACCTCCAGCCCATGTTCCAGCTCTCTCATTGTCCCTCTACTGGCGTACATCGTCAGATTTTTAATGGAGGCTTTCGACGCTTCGTCATGCCATTGACTAACCTACATGTACATGGATTTTTATGGAACACGGTATCGTGACTCGTGAATTAGCGGATGTTTATTTTCGTTAGTGAATATAATTGAAATAGCAGTGAAGAGGTAAATACTTATGTTACATCTTCATAATGTTGATTAAATAAACAAATCTTTGAAAAATGAGGTGGAGGTATGTGGCTTAGGCTTTAATTAATTAATTTAGCCTTAAGCTTAGCCATTTCTCATGATTAGTACACATCGGCAATTTAAAGTTTTTCCGCTTACTAATATTACGAGCAGAGATCGAATATATTTATGCAAATGCCATTAATCGGATAAAGAAATCACTTTGCAGCATTTAATTATAACCCTATTGATCACCAGTAAGATAGGTAGGTTCTGCATATAGGTTTTTCGCTAATATACACGAAGATAGATATTTTTAATACAATGCTTTAAATAGGATAAATAACTCTGTGGGAAATGGTTTGTTTTGTGCATCATTGCACCCTATAAAATTTTAAGGTTAGGCCTAAAATCGAATTTGCGTTTTACGAAATATTTCGTTAATATTGTAATTTTATTTTGTTAAGGACTTTCTAGAAGACGTTTTTATGCATAAGCAAAGCTCAGAACTTTGTTCGTGTAATTTTAAAACTATAAATTGTTAAATCGGAAAGGGATGTTGAAGGCGGGAAACCCACGAAGAGGTGATTAAACCCTGCACCGCAAACCCCGACTACGCCATTGCTCTCAAACCGGGATTTCCTAGTCGATTAGTCGTACTCTTCACCCGTCAAGCGTCAAAGTAGCACCGAACAAGACTTAACTCCCGTTTGACCTCAAAGGGTGTCGATTATCCGTGCTTGTGACGATGTTTTTCGTGATGGCCGTCTATTGAGGCAGCTCGAAACGCCACTTTCGTTACCGGGCTGACTGTGAATTCGCGAGTGACATTGGACGGTTTCTTTGGTTGCGAAGTGTCCGTCGCTACTTGGACTTTTGTGGGGCTTTGTCTCCTGAGCGTGATGTGTTCTGTCGTGGAGTGCTAACGAGTTCTTATGTCTGGCTCGGTCAGGGGCGTAGGAACGTTCTAGAAGTTGGAGGGGGCAAAGAGAAACGAAAAGGGGTATAAAGAATGGTTTTGAATTTTTAATGGAGTGTAGCTTCACCGAGTGCAAGTGTAATTTTACTTTTATTTGAATTGGTCGGATAAGACTGAAAATTAAACACAGTTTTGGTTCTATAAGCTTTATATGCGTTTATAATGGGCATTTGAGTATTTTGAAGATTTCAACAGACCAAAAAGTTGGAGGGATCAATAGCATTAGTTGCCCCTCCCAGCTAAATTCTAGGGAGGGGCATTGCCCCCCCTGGTTCCTACGCCCCTGGGCCCGGTATCTGCATTTGGTGCATCCAATGGGTTTCTCGCCAGTGGGTCTTCTTTTGTGAACAATAAACTTTTGCGTGCAGGAGTAGCAACACTGGTCACATTCACATAGTTTCTCACCGGAACCATGGAATCATTGATTCATGTTAGAAATGAGACAGGGATTTAAATTAATTTTTTAAACATGAAATATGTACCTGGCTATCAAAATTAACAGCCAAAAAAGTATAGTATTTTAAACGCTGCAAGCATTAAGGAAACAAGTAAAATATTATTTAAAAAATGAGTTTAACGTGGGTAAATTTGAAAACTGAATTTATTTATGGGAAGCAAACATTTCGTAGTTAAGATTTATAACTAGATGATTGACATAATGTGCGTCTACCATTTTTGGGAGCATGTGATTAAAATAAAAAGACCAAAGTCTCACTAAGATATCAGCAGTTGAATTTTTATCATATTCACAATCAATCTAATGAGATCCGCTAGGATCTGTAGAGTTAAAACAAAAAGTGGGCGTTTCTTCTTTCAGTGCAATACATTGTAAGTTGCATTTGAGTGTAACCCATTGCACCCTTAGGGTTTAGTATTATATTTCCATCTTCTATTAAATCCACCTTTTGGATTTCAATTCCTCGTCCACTTGGATAAGGACTTTTAACTTCTTATATATAGTCATCGTGAACCAACCCGTCTGGGCTTGCTGAAAGCCATGGGTCATTCTTCAAAATGAAAGTTCCACTTTTGCGAACAGAATAATCCGTTATTTTTTCAAAATGCATGATTGCATTTTCCTCCTCGTCTAGTCCATGCTTGAAACACAGTTCCAATAATACTCATAAAATCTCATAATCCTTGATATTTTAAATTCTCAGTCTTGTGTGTCATTTGGTTTTGATCATTGTTTTGGGCCAAATGAAGTGAAACTTCATCACCACGTTTAGCCTTTTTAAAAATTATATTTTTAACCAGCGTTGGCTCAATGTTTCTTTTTGTGTCCATATTCCATCTTGCTTCTTTGTCAGTTGCGGCAATATTAACAAAGCCCTTTGATTTACCATCTCAATTTTCCAAAGAAGAGCTGCAACATGGCTATCAAATAAAAGATATTCTTAACAGAAATTAGGTCTAAAAAATCACATTTATTATCCATTTTTTTATTTTCCGTTTTACACGGAATTTAATATACTAATAATTAATAGTGCAATAAAATAAAAACCCATAATAACCCTAAAAATAAATTTCGTTCCGGACGTTAAAAAGATACCGTTTATTAAAGTGCTAATGGATAGCGCTCTTGTACGTGTAGTATTTTAATGATTGAACCCACGGGCAAGATGGCTGCTTCCATTGATTTTTAAAACAATAGAGTGTATATTTAAGTGCGGATACACTCACGTGGTAAATATGCCGGGCCCTTTAGACGAGATATCATATAACGCAAGTTGCTTCTAAATAATACCCTTTAGACAAAATATTTATGAAATATGTCATTGAAATTTGTAGCAGATCAATATCTGCAAAGCATTTCAAGCGGGCAAATTAAACTGAGAATGATAACTAACTTATTTTCAACCGTCTCAATTTTGTTCAAATAAACGGAATCACCGCTTTTAGACCTCGGCTCAAAACACCCTTATGGGTTTGGTTAAATACCCCTCGAAATAATTCCTTAATAAATAGGCTTATATTTATTTAACCCATTATTATTCTAATAAATTATTAAAAATAAAGAACTTTTAAAGCCTAATTACTCAGTCTATCTTTTACAAAAGGAACAGCCTTAATTGTCATTTCCCTGATGTGGAACCACGATCACTACTAAGGGAACCAGAAATTCTTAAAATAATATATAAAATAAAATAAAATCATTAACACTAAATCTTAAAATTTAAAAATTTACAAAAATTAACCCAAAATAAAATGATCATCCTCACCCCCTTCTAACGTGAATAAAGAAAAATAACTCAGAATTATAAGATTTCACCAAGAATTGATCTATTTATATACAGGTTGTTTGAAAAGTTTATGGAAATTTGAAGGAGTAGTAGGGGGTGAGTTTAGAAGTATGATTTTTTTTCTTACGTAGAGTTAAAAGAGCGCCAAAGAGCTTCCAAGTGTCGCCTTAGCCCCTGCGAATTGACTACAAGAAGCGCAAAACCAAGCAGCAGGAAATTTAATAACTGTTTAAGTTTCCTTTTAACGCTGGTTACCTCGATTTGTTAACAAAGTCCTTTTTTACCTATCACCCAAACCTAAATGTTCGCGTTTTTCTGCTGCTTGGTTTTGCTCTTGTTGCAGCCTACTAACTGGGGTAGTAGGCTACACTTTGAAGCTCTCTGGCGCTCTTTTAACTCATCGTACGAAAATGTGGAAAAACAGGCATAATTCTAAATAAACTCCTTCAAATTTTTGCATCACCTTTTGAAACACCCTGTATAGAGAAAATGTTTAATTCCGTCGATTTTTACTTTGGCTCCGAGAGGCATTAAACAAGAACGCCTCCTTTTACATATCTTCCCCCCTGGTTCATGATGAGTTGCGACTGACCGAATATAAAAATTATAGATACATATAACTAGATCAATTATTAATTTCACATTCGAATAAAAATAACTTAACAACCAAAGACTGGAATTTAACCATATACAGCTGACACTGAAAAAAATTGGAGCATTTGTTTAAACCACAAAAAAATGATATTATAAATTAACTATTTTCTGCTTAACGTCACTCGGCTAATTACACTAACAATAATAATAATTACATTTTCATATCACCCAATTACCCTTATCTTTGCATTAATTTTAATCACAACTAGCCTATCTTTAAAAACATTTTTACTGGTTTACTTTCTTCGTTTCGTAGACGGTGCCCCTAACGGTCAAAAGGATATTTGGATTTGGTTATGGATATGATAAGCCTTAATAAGATCCTCGTATTTAATTCAAGATATTTTACAAATATACACCCATTTATAGGTCCCATGCCTAGATTTTATTTCTGGTAAAAATCTTAGAATTTAGTTGATAACCCGGGACTATGTTTCTAAGAAAATTAACCAGCACGTCGTTTTGCCTTTCGAACCTCTGCTGGCTTTGGCATTAGGAATCACAACTTTCATCACAGTTAAGTTACTTTTTCGAGGTTGAATCACTTTGGTTTTGCGGGTATCCAACGATCTTATTAAGCTGTCCCCGTCGTACGACACACCACCGATTGTTTCCATTGTCAAACCGAACGTAATCTGGTATTAATGGCGTTTTATCGCTTGGTTTCAAAGTTCCGTACATGGTAGATAAAACTTTTGTTAAAATAATCGCCCGCAGCAACTTCTTATATGAACAGTCAACTTGCATGGTCCTGGCCCAGGATTTCAACCGTCTAACTGAACATTATCTGGCATGCATGGCATTCTTGGTTTTAAAGTTACGTACATGGAAGATAAAACTGTTGTTAAAATAAACACTACATTAAAAGTTAATACAACGGTAAACAAACTAATGGGATGTTTCCTCGTTTCGGTGGGAACACACCCACAGCAATAATTTCAAGATAAGTTAGGGAGTACAATTTCATATTAATATGGCCTATGCATGGAACTAATAAGAAGATTCTTATTAGTTGCATGGCCTACGAAAGTTCGGAAAGTAGGTACACTCTTAAAAAGGTTGGGTTGTTTTCGCCCCAAAATGGGTTAAAATTCAGCCCAAACCTGGGTCAGTATTTACCCAGCCCAAAATTTTGGTTTTTTAGACTCAAACCATTAAAGGTTGAAAACTACCCCGTGAAGCAAGAGTATTCAAAAACATCTGCAAACCAAAGAAAACTAGTTTGTGAGAATAGTTTGGGAAAGGAAAAAAAATACCATTATTCTCCTTTTCTGGAACAAATTAAAGTTATCTTAGTACACTTTCCTGGATGTCAACATAAGCTTGTTGTTTAATTTTAAAACAGTATTTATTCCAATTATTTAATGCATTTTCACAATTATTAGGAAATAAGAATGAAAAGTCTTGCTCAATCTACGTGTAAAGAAAAACAAATTTATAGTATTAAAAAAAGAATTATACCATGCCAGGTATGTCTTTCAAGCGAGGGAACATGAGAAAAATTTCGTCTACACTAACATTAGGATGAGATTTGATCCAGCGCGGTCTTAAAGAAGCAGTTATCTTGATATATTATTATTATTATATATTTCTTAACTTGTGCATAAGGAGTGGTGTTTGCTTTTATCCAATCTGTCATTGCCTTAACGTCATCTGTGTGGTCAGTTTCATAAAAGATATCTACATAAAAATCAATGAGTTTTGTATTACAGTATTTTAGTTAAACATATTAATTTCTTAAAAGTTCAAGATCCAATCAGATATTTTGGCTTAAACAGACGAGGATTATCTAGGCTATTACCCAAGGCACCACCTTAGGCCTAAGTAATCAAGCGACGTTTGAAGCCTTTAATCCAGGTGGCCGGGTTACAATGCGTACGATTGATTTTAAAAGCTTCTTTGGAACATTTCTCAGACGTTCCTCTAAGTAACCCGTTGCTGGGCGTTTTTCTTCACGTGAATACCAAGTCAGCTACGATTAAAAAAAATATTTATATATCTAAGAGTACAAAATTTTTATTCAGAAAACTTACTTGGCCAAGATGATCCTGGAGATATGGAAACTCTGTTACAATAAGATAATGCTATTGATTTAAAGACCCTAACCCCACCTCCTGGCTGATCTATGGAAATATTAGAAAATGGTGCTGTGTTTTCTAAATTGCAAAACAACTACAAATTAATTGAATTCTTCTTTGAAGTAAACCAAAGCAACGAAATTAGTGCAACTCTTCAAATTCGGAATGAGATTGTCAATTTGGAACTTGGAGTGGACAAGCCTTTATTACTGAAAACTAATTCCAATATTTATTAGTTTTTGAAGACGGCCAATCAATACACCTGGTGTCCAGGAAATAGAGACCCAGAACTCGTGAAAATCTATAAAGACCGACCAGAAAGTCAACAGCGTAGAAAAATTCAAAGTTACTATTGAGAGAGAAGGGTGTCCCGCCGGTGATTGAGAATTTCATTCTCAATCACCGGAAGGACACAAAGAGCTTGGCTCCCGCCGTTCACCCGCGCCTCTCCCGTTCCTCCCCCCACCCGCGCCTCTCCCCCATCTCAATCACCAGAATTTCTAATCACCAGATTCTCCCGTTCACGGGTTGCTTTCCCCCAACCCCCATTCACTGGATACTTTATCTCTCGTTCACCAGCTCCTTTCCCCCATTGCTTTCACCCCTTCTAATCACCAGTTGCTTTCCCCCATCCCCATTCTCCAGAATTTGTTTTCCTCGTGCAGATATCTGGAGATTAGATTTTTACCCGTTTGCTTATCGCTTCAGAACCCCTTAATTTCTAATCTCTAGGCAATAATAACAAGTTATTTTCAATTTAATTAATTTTTTATTTTATTTTAGAACTTCGTTTACATGTTAGTAGGTACTATCAGATATTCCATTAGATGGTTATCTTGTGCATTACACAATGAAAGAAATTAAAGTAGCTAAGTTTACAGGTTAATTGATTATCTACGAGTAAATTAGTAAAATCTTGTAGTACTTCCGAGGGTGATTTAAAACAGCCAAAATAAGATTTTACTTGATGGTACGAATTAAATTGATCTGGGTACAAAAATAAACCCTCGAAAGGTTTTCCATATAATAATTCGTGAATTTTTTTAAGGTTTTTAACAATAGCTAAGTACATGCATTCGATAACATTTTTATGTTCGTTTAAAAGATTTATTTGAAACCGAATAAAATCAATTTTTTTTTGGAACTCACCGATTTCGCGAGCTCCCAGATCCAGAACATGACCGTAGGCAGAGTTCAATTTGATGTTGTTGGTAGTGGCGACGACGGATACGTTGTTGTCGTGATAGTCGATGATGTTGTGGGTTAGAGACGATGCTCCGGTTTGCGTAGCGGCGAAAAGCTCTCCCCAAAGAGAGAGTAGATTGGTGAAAGCTTCGGAGGTCAGGAACAGAATATTTTCGTTCGATTTTTTGAAGAAGAGAACTTGTAATTTTGATCCGTCGAAACCAAAAGAAATGTAGACTGATCCTCCTAACGTGATTTTTATGTTGATACGTCTTTCTTGGCCCCTGCGTTTGGATACGGTATGCGTCTCGGCTATAGAAAATGAAAATGTTAAGCCTTTGTCTATTGAAATAGTAATAGTATTAATAAAATAATGCTTACCAATAGATCGTTTTTCCATGTTTACGGTAGATGAGGAGAGCAAAGCGGATGTACTTCTTTTCAGTTCAGCGTCTCAGAGAGAAATGACGCATGGGAGATTAATCAGTTCCTATCTTGTTGAGATTAATTCATCACGTGATCTAAACTTCAAATAACCCTCAAATTCTATCGGCTCTCTCTCTCTCTGAGATAACAGTTCTAGACACTCAAAATTAAACCGTCTCGTGCTCGAAACTGCCTCTAATTATTCCCCATTGACGTCACATATTAATCCACTTGGAAGAAAAAAAACCCATTGTAGTTTCCTCTCGAGAGCTTGTGATGCAATCATATCCTAGAAAACAATAAAATTAGTATACTTTTAATACCATTTTGTGAACTACAGTGAAAAAAGTTACAATTTTACGGTAGAAACGTTTTCAAAATACCACAAAATGAACTCAAATAAGAAAATTGTAATTAAAATAATCACTACGCTTATAATTTTAGAAGGTTGTTTCAGGACGGTGATTATGGCTGATGTTTGTACTTCAGTGTCCATATCGGAAATGAAGTTAAATGGAATATTTTGCGTAAATAAGTATAAATTTTAGCATATCCCTAATATATTCTCGAGAACTGAACAAGTTCTTTGGGAATAAGAGATAAGCTTACTATCTTCCCCTAGGCCCTATATAAGGGGGTGCCTGAACCGGGGGAACGTCACTCTATTGTTGTTCTTTGTGCGTCTAGTACCAGGATTTTTTTTGAAGCGCGCCCTCTCTCTCTACGTAAGTTTATTTTGATTTTTTTTTATCGTAATTTTTTTGAATAAGGTTTAAGTAAATTGGCATAAAAATGAAAGGTGTACAATACCCAGAAATTAATTTAGTTGATACCCCGGAAATGATTATAATCGACTCCCCAGAATTGATTGATATAACTGATAACGAGCTCCCGGAAGTACCCATAGTAACTTTACCTGATTCTCCAGAAATGGAAATAATAGATTTAACTGATACCCAAGACCCTACCCTTTCCTTAACTACAGTAACTGATTCGCAATTGGAACGTTTAAAAGAAATGACAATGGTACGAGATTATCTTAGAGAATATCAACTAACCCATCAAATTTGTTCGCCCCCTATCGTTAATTTACCTTCACCCCTTTTAAGACCTAGTTCTATTCCACCTGACGAAGTACGTTATTCGCCCTCGTATACGCCTATGGATGCTCCCTCACCCTTTCTAGAATCAGATGACACGTGCCACTCTTTATCTTTGGAAGATAATTTTATCACGTCGTCCCCCAGTACGGACAGCATTCAGCGTTTAGCTGAGAACGTACAAGTTGCCCGACGGGACGCGGAGGAACTTGCAGCCGCAGCCGCAAGAGCAGCCGAAATGTTCGAGGAAGCTAAAGCGTTGTTAGCTGCTCGTACGGCTAGTAGTAGCAGGCCACATCATAATATTTCCCCTCAGCGTAATAATGACCCTATAGCGGTCGCAGGCCCCTCACGAGCTCCGCAGTATTCACCTCCATCGTCTCAGACTGCTGAGAAAAACGCGAACCCCGAGAACGCAAATTTGGCTGCCCCCACTTCGTCTCCTCCTCCTCCTCAAGTTGGAGGTGGGTTGGTTGACGTTCCAATAATGCCTCCGTCCTTTCCTAATTTACCAGGTTCTGTTAAAATATTGAATAATAATATCCAAAATTTCCCAAATTTTGGACTATTGGGACGGACTTTAAATTTCCGGTTAGAAAATAATATAGAAAATGGTATTTATATATTGATGGAAACCCTATTGGAGGACTGTTTGCCTTCAGATATGGTTTCGGTTTCATTCGTGAACGTCACTACCCCCGGTTTTCAAATTAACGTCAGTTTCCGGCGTCGGGACCAATTAGACTTGCAATGGTTGATGACGTATATCGATGAAAAAAGCTATAGATCCGAGAACGATGGTAGTTTTTTTGAAGGAATAGTTACGGTTACGTTTAATCGAGTCAGATTACCGCAAGGAGGAACTAGACCAGTTGGGTTAGGGATTTCCCTTGAAAAAGAGTTTTCTTTTTATAAACATTGCACCATAACGATAAATAACCAGGATAAAATTTGTTTAGCACGCGCTCTTGTAGTAGCCATAGCTCATAGAGAATACATGGATAATAAAAATGATGGAGAACTTAAAAGAAAATATACTACTATAAGACAGTGTAGAGGAAAAAATATTGAAACGCTATTACAGACCCGCGAAGCTAGGACCCTTTTGGCATATTCTGCATTAACAGACGAAGAATGCGCTGGTCCGGACGCTTTAACTCGGTTCCAAGAAATCTTGCCCGAATACAGTATTATCGTTTTTCGATTACGCGATCCCGTACCCTTAGTTATTTTCGGCGACGTCGAAGAAGAGAGGGAACTAGAAGGACCTCTCCGCAAACGTCTTTATCTTCTAAATATTGACACACATTTCAACGTAATTACTAACCCCAAACCCCTTTTCGCGTTTAATTACTTTTGCGAAAAATGTTTAGTAGGTTTTAATCATCTCGCTGACCATAAATGCCTTCTTTTCTGTCACGCTTGTTGTAGAAAACAAGATTGCAGGAAGGACGTAGATAAAATAACTTGCCAAACATGTTTAAGAGTTTTCCCTAATCAAAATTGTTACGATTACCATTTATCAGGACCCGAGCCCTTATGTAATAAAATTTACGTTTGTAATCTTTGCGGAAAATTTATCAGTATGTTTAAGCGTAAGGCAGTACACGTTTGCGGAGAGACCTATTGTCTTTCGTGTAGTGAGTTTAACCCCGCAGGTCATCTATGTTACATGCAACCTTTAGAGACCGACCGTAAAGATTCTGCCGATAAAACTACTCGTTCTCGAATAAATAGCAATAATAAACGGGTCCACGACTCCGACAATGAACAATCACCACCAACTAAGAGAAGTACTCCAAAAACGGAAGTCTTTGTTTTTTATGACTTGGAATGTAAACAAACAAATCGTACTGACGCCAATGCTTTGATTCACGAACCAATTTTATGCGTCTCGCAAAAAGCGTGTAAATTCTGTTTCGAAGAAAAAGATAGTCAGTACGCATGCGCTAAATGCGGTAGTGGTCCTCGGGAGAAAATATTTCTCTCAAAAGACCCCGTCGGCGACTTTCTAGAGTATCTTCGTTCGCTTAACAGAGTGGCTGATAAGATAATATGTATTGCCCATAACGCTAAAGGTTACGACGCGCAATTTATAGTACGTAAAATGATCGATTTAAAGTGGACCCCTAAAGTCTTGACAGACGGGACCAAATTCATGAATGTACAGTATAAAAAATTAAAATTCTTAGATTCCTTAAATTTTATGCCCTTTGCCCTTTCCACATTTGGTTTAGATAATAATTTAAATAAGGGACATTTCCCGCATTTACTGTTTAATACCGTAGACCATGAATTTGATCCAGCCCGTTCGAACGAAACCAATTACGTACTACATAATGACACGCGTACGACCCTAATCGTTTAAGCGGTAAGGCCTACGATGAATTTATCCAGTGGTATAACGATTCCCGGTCCGAAGCTTGCGGAAATTCGGACCCCAACTTTAATTATTTTGATTATAAAAGAGATTTAATCCGGTACTGTCGCCAGGACGTAAACATTCTTTTGCAGGGCTGTTTATCATATCGTTCTATTTTCATGGATAAATTCGAAATAGACCCGTTCTTAACTGCGATAACGATTGCGGGAGTATGCAGTTTTATCTTTAGGAAACACTTTTTACAGTCCGATACGATTGGTGTAGTGCCCCCTTTCGGCTATCGTATGAACTGCAACCAGAGTTTTGTAGCGATCGAATGGCTTGAATGGATGTCTCACTTACGAGGGAAGGAAATTCAGTCTGCTTTTAATGGATTTGAACCTAGAATTCTTAACATTAACGTGGACGGACTTCTCGATAACGAAGTGTTTCAATATCACGGATGTTATTTTCACGGGTGTAAAAAGTGTTTTCCTATCAATAGAAACTTAGCGTTATACGGCGACAACACTCAGACCCATAATTCGCGATACGCGTCAACCATTGCTACCACTAACCGCTTGAAACAATTGGGATACACTGTCCATGAAAAATGGGGATGTACCTTCAAAGCTGAGCGGAGTACTAACCCCGCCATCAACGCATATCTTTCTACCGAAAATTTAAAATTAAAAATTAAAGAACCAATCCGCCCTCGCGAAGCCTTTTTCGGAGGACGTACGTCAGCCTTGAAATTACATCACAAGTGTAAAGAGGGGGAGGAAATTAAATACATTGATATTTGTTCACTCTATCCGTGGTGTAACAAGTATTGCAAGTTACCCGTGGGACACCCTAAAATACATGTAAAAGCTCCTTTCCCTGACATTTCTACCGTAAACGGATTAATAAAAGCCACAATGTTACCGCCTCAAGCTCTCTACCATCCCGTTTTACCCCAAAGAATAGGATCGAAACTAGTGTTTGCCAACTGCCAAAAATGTAGTGAGTCTCGAAACCAGCAGGATTGTCCCCACGAAGACTCAGAGCGACAAATAACTGGTACTTGGGTTGCAGACGAGGTACAGTTGGCAATCGAAATGGGTTACAAGGTCATTTCTATTCACGAAATTTGGGAATACGAGGTAGTAAAATACGACCCGATATCGAAAGAGGGCGGTCTTTTCTCCGAGTACGTCAACGCGTTTCTTAAACTCAAACAGGAATCCAGCGGCTTACCCGCGGGAATAGAGACCGATGAAGAGATTAAGAAATACGTTGACGAATATTACGAAAAGGAAGGAGTAAAACTTGATCCTACCAATATTAAAAAGAACCCTGGTCTTCGTACCATCGCGAAGCTTTGTCTTAACTCTTTTTGGGGTCGTTTTGGTTTAAACCCTCGCAAAGACCAATCGGCTATTATTAGCGATCCCAAAAAGTTTTTCGATTTATTCTTAGACCCAGACATAGAAGTTAAATCGGTTATTCCCTTAAGTCAAACGCATTGCGTGATCAAGTGGGCGTTTTTGAAAGATATTGATCTTGTTTACCCAAACACGAACGTAGTAATTGCTGCCTATACGACCGCAATGGCTAGGATCAAGTTATACTCTTATTTAAGGAGATTAGGCCAGCTTACGTATTATTATGATACGGATAGTTGCATTTATCTAAAAGAACGAGATGGAATAGAGATTGATACGGGCAACTATCTCGGAGACATGACCGATGAGTTGGCAAAGTACGGAAAAGGCTCGTACATCCAAGAATTGGCAACAGGTGGCGCAAAAAATTACGCCTTTAAAGTACTGAACCCTACGACCGGTAAAGTCTCCTACGAAATGAAAGTCAAAGGGTTCCGTATAAATCAAGGCATTAAAGATTTGGTTAATATGGACACGCTTAAAAGATTAATAGGTGTCGACGGAGAAACGAACGAGCCAGTAACCGTACCCCAGCCGAGGCAGATTTTGCGTCTACCCGATCATACGGTCGTTTCCGTCGACCGTACTAAAATCTATAGACCCGTCGTAGACAAGGTACGGTTACTGGACGACTTCACTACGGCACCCTACGGCTATAAAGCGAATCTAATTGGTCCTGAGGACGGGGACGTAGAGCCCTCCAATCGCTAATTCTCGTTTAAAATTAGTCTCACCACTCTAAAGTGAATATAGGTTTCAGTCTTACGACTCTAAAGTAAATATAGTCTTGCGACTCTAATGTGAATATCAAACCTATACGGGGTAAGGGACGCAATAGGTTATTCGATTATATTTTTCCTCCGCTGAAGAGTCCCATAAATTTAACCGAATTTTAATTTACATTTTCATTTGTACGCTAGTACTCGAAGGGAGAAAACCATGCAATTTATTCATCCGTTTAATTGCGTAACGGCAGGCCCGAGTCAGAGTGGCAAAAGCTATTTAATTGAATCTATAATTAATCACGAAGAGGAAATGTTTGTTCCGGGTTTCAAAGAAATACATTGGTATTACGGAGAATGGCAAGCTCTATACGATAAAATGAAGCACAGGGTAGTTTTTAAAGAAGGATTGCCTGTTTTATCTGATTATGACGGAAAAGATCCTATATTATTAGTTATCGACGACCAGATGAGCGAGAGTAAAGGTCAAATTGGTGATTTATTCGTGAAAGGCACCCATCACCGTTCTCTAAGCGTTATTTTTATTACACAGAACTTATTCCATCAATCAAAAGATAGCAGATCCATTTCCCTGAATTCGCATTACATAATTTTATTGAAAAGCCCCTGAGACCGTCAGCAAGTGGCTTATCTCGCTAGACAAATGTTCCCTGATAAGTGGCGTTTTGTAGTTGACGCTTACGAAGACGCGACTTCGAGACCTCACGGTTACCTAGTATTCAATTTAACTCAAACTTGTCCCGAAGATCAAAGAGTCTTGACTAATATTTTACCGGGAGAAACGTGCTACGCTTATCTCCCTAAATAAATAAATAGAACTTACATTTCGTAACTTCAATCAGTTATGAATCATGTCTCGTAGAGTACGTATCGAGAGAGACGCTCTCCGATATCTCGGTCGTTGCAAACCCGTTCAAAGAAAAGCCATTTTAGCTAAAGCCGACAAATCCATCATAGACGCTATCAGTGAATGTATTCATAACACTTTAATTGGTAACGTAAAACTATCAAATACCCAAAAAACCAGGTTATCTCGTCATAAAAATACCCTTCGAAAACTAGCTAGTAAGCGGGTAGCTTGGAAAAGTAAAAAGAAATTGTTAGTTCAGTCTGGGGGCGGATTTTTATCGTTTCTTCTACCCGTCGTTTCAACCCTTCTTGGTTCTATATTCGGTAGTAAACAATGAAACACGCCAGAAAAATGATTCTCGTCCCTAGCGGCGTTTTAAAGCCAGACCCGTTCCCGCACCCCCTCGCTCTGACAGTCTCTGAATTAGACGTTAAGATGGACCAAATATTAAATATGAAAGATTTAGACGACGCCTCGAAATGGATTTTATACGAACAAGCTTTAATGAGACACGGAAATCTACGTAAGCAAGCCTCGGCTCCTAAAGAAATCGAAATTGCCCCCGCATTCGACTCGCTAAGTAGGGACTGGATAGACGATTTGCCTTTGATATATTACCAAAAAGCGCAAAGCATGGTGGATCAGTTGGAAACTGTACCCGAAAGAATACGGTGGGATGAAAACGGGGAGCTCGTAATAAACGGTCGACCTATTAAAGGTTCCAATATTAGCGAAATTACCAAAGCGTATTTAAATCCTAAAACCCACCCAAAACCTATCGGATATTTCGCGTTTATTTCCAATTTAACCCAATTTAACTCTTCACCGGCAATCCAAGGCTTTCCCTCCCCGCTAGCTCCGAGAACCCGACAACGACGTTCTCCCGTTAAGCGCGAGTATCCGGTTCCTCAAAGTGGGCGTGCGCGCAGGACAGATAAGCCCCGCCCCACTCGTAGCCTTGACCGAGATCACTCCTCGTCCGACTCTTCTCTTCACTCTTATAAACAAACAAGGAGTCGCGCGCAAAAGTCTAAAGTATGGGCGAAGCTATTTTAGAAAAAATATATTTTAACCCGAAGCATCCGGCTTCTTTCGGAGGCGCTGAAAGGTTATTCCAGTCCGTAAAGTCTCACGGCTTAAGTAGGGAAACTGTAGAAAAATGGTTAAGAGGAATCGACGCTTTTACGATGCATAGGCCGAAATATAAAAAGTTTCAACGAAATAAAATAGTAATTAGTAATATAAGGGAACAATACCAGGCTGATATTAACGATATGCGCTCGTTAGAGGCAGATAATGACGGATACAAATACATTTTAACAATTATAGACTGTTTTAGTAGAAAAGCGTGGGGGTTACCTCTTAAAACTAAATCGGGGAAAGAGGTTTTGAAAAATATAAAAATTGTTTTTAAAGACGGAATTCCAGATAAATTTCAATCGGACAAGGGCACGGAATTTAGGAATAAAGAAGTACAAGGATATTTCAAAAAGAATAAAGTTAAATTTTTTAGTACCGAAAATGACGAAATAAAAACCTCTATCGTAGAAAGGTTTAATAGAACGTTAAAAACAAAAATGTATAGATATTTTACCCATCACTCCTCAAATAGATATTTGGAAGTCTTACAGGACTTGGTCGAAGCGTACAATTCCTCTTATCATAGCTCAATTAAAATGGCCCCTAATGACGTTTCGGAAAATAACGTATTACGTGTGTACAATAATATTTACTCTAAATATTATGCCGAGAAACTGAAAATGAAACCGCAATTCCAAGTAGGGGATTTGGTTAGAATAAATACAACTAAAATGATATTTCAAAAGGGATTCGAAGCTAATTATACCGAAGAAATATTTAAAGTCGTAGCTATAGTTAAAAGACATCCTCCCGTTTATAAAATGAAAGACCTATCAGAAATCGATATAAAAGGGACGTTCTATTCGAGAGAGCTTCAAAAGGTCAGTGCGCCTCGCTCGTTCAAGTTAAACAAGGTTTTGCGACAGAGAACTAAAAACGGAGTAAAACAATTGTACGTTAGTTGGCTAGGATATCCTCCATCGTTTAATAGTTGGGTTAATCAAGATGACGTCTGGGATTTACATAACTCTTCCTAGTAATACTAGAGATAAGAATAAGAATAATTCAGAAAATACTCTAGCCTCGTATTCTACAACGTTGGCCAAACCCATTAGTTTACGCGGAGATTGGGAAATTGCTCTGGTAGAAATTATTTATCCTCTATCTTTTTATAACGTAAGCGAGCCAATGGGATGTGGAATAGAAATTAAGGAATTACTATCGAAACCTCCAGCCCACATAGTAGATTACAAATATACGTACGACTTCCGCGAGATACCTCAGGGCTACTACAAAAATCCTCATGAACTTTTGACCGTACTTAATGAAAGTATTAAAAGTTTGAACCTTGATTTAAAGGAAAGCGCTAATTCAGAGTTCGATAATGATTCATTAGGAAAATTTGAATATAGTTTAGAAAGTGGACACGTACAATACACTTCCTATAGTAAGCATTATAATCAACTCGAGTTAACGCCAAAGTTGAGGAAAATTTTAGGATTTAGAGATAATGTTACTGATATTTCACCTAAGGTAGCATTCAGATCAGATTCCCCTATGCAATTAAACTTATTCATCCCCGATCTTATGTTCGTGTATTCCGATTTGGTAGGAAATGAAATGGTTGGGGATACATTAGCCCCCCTTTTGCGAACAATTGTTGTAGACCAAAACGCCCCCAATGGATCAACCGTTTCAAAAACTTTCGATTCTCCGCATTACCTTAAACTGAGTAGAAATTATTTTGATTGTAACGACATTAATATAAGAACTAGTTTAGGTGAATTCGTGCCATTTCAGTTTG
Source organism: Leiobunum rupestre (assembly GCF_980474605.1). Classification (NCBI taxonomy): domain Eukaryota; kingdom Metazoa; phylum Arthropoda; class Arachnida; order Opiliones; family Sclerosomatidae; genus Leiobunum; species Leiobunum rupestre. Next base: position 3,888,999 of record NC_143386.1, read on the forward strand.
GTTCAGTCACGTGTAAAGTACATTTACGACGAGCTCAGTAAAAAAAAAATGGCTTATCAGTACGTTGATAGAAATTGTCCCTACATGCAATATTATTTAAATCAGGCGGGGGGCGGAGTAGATTTACCTTATTTCTCTGGGTTTGCGGGACAAAAAGGACACGGAATTGGTAGCTTTTTTTCAGGGCTAGCTAGGTTTGTATTCCCATTCCTAAAACAGTCTGCCAAATACGTGGGAAAAAGGGCTCTTTCTACAGGAAAGAAAGTACTCGGAGACGTCTTGCAAGGTCAGGACTTAAAAACGTCAGCCAATAAACGAATGACAGAAACTGTGGACGAAATGGCAGCGCAAGAAGGTTCGGGTCGTCGCAAGAGAAGAAAAACTACTAAGAAAGCATTGAAGAAGAAGAAAAAGAGTTCAGTTAAACGCCGCAAGTTCACGCGTACGGTTCGCGATATTTTTGCTCTCTAAAAATGGAGGTACTTAAAAGCGAATTAAATATTTTCAACGAACTACCAACTCAACTCAGCGTTGAAAAAGGTCAAACGGTATGGTGTAAGCCAATTTCATCTATCGACAGCAGTTCTATCATCGAATTCGTGGTACCGGGTACGGGAGACTCTTACACAGATTTGGCAATGACAATGATATATTGTAAAGTAAAAATCGTCAAAACCAACGGTGACAACTTGGATGCCGGGTCTAACGTTTCGCTCGTGAACAATTCTCTGCATTCGCTATTCAAACAATGCGAAGTGAAACTCAATGATACGACGGTTTCACCATCGGCCTCAAATTACCCCTATAGGGCCTATATCGAAACCTTGCTCAACTTTGGGTACGATGCAAAAAACACTCACCTTGCGACATCTGGATGGTACGATGACACGGCTGGAAGTATGGATCTGATAACAAACGCAGGATTCATAAAACGTCAGGTTCTAGCTGCTGAATCAAAAGAAATTGAACTTTACGGGAACATTTTTTGTGACATTTTTAATTTCAACAAATATTTAATTAATGGCGTACAACTTAAGGTTTCACTCACTAGAAATAGCGATAATTTTACCCTTTTTAGCGACACTGTCGACGCGTATAAAGTCGAATTTATAGACGCTGCTCTAATTGTACGTAAAGTTAAAATTATGCCTAAAATTTTATTAGTCCATCAGCAAGGATTATTACGTAGCAATGCCAAATATCCCTTTACTCGTACTGAAATTAAAGTTAAAACATTAGCTAGTTCTATTCAGAACGATAGTTTTGGCAATATATTCTTAGGTCCGATGCCCAACAGAGTCATTATTGGTTTAGCCACCAACAAAGCGTATAAGGGCTCCGTTAAGTCTAATCCTTATAATTTTGAAAATTTCGACCTAAATTATCTGGCTCTATACGTTGATAACGAACAAATCCCTTCGAAAGCGTTGACCCCTAATTTTAATAGTAAACAATTTACGCTAGCCTATCATTCGCTATTCTCGGGATCTGGGATACTCTACCAAGACGAGGGAAATCACATCGCGTTGGCTCACTTTCCTCTAGGCTTTGCCCTATATGCTTTTGATTTAACCCCCGACAATTCGGCCAGTGACGTCACGTTTTGGAACCCCGTAAAGAGAGGGCAACTACGTTTAGATTTAGGATTTGGTACCCCTTTAAAAGATTCTACGGTCGTTATCGTGTACGCTGAATTTCAATCTTGTTTACAGATAGATAAAAATAGGAACATTATTCGAGACTATTAAAATGACTACGACAAACGTGGACTTATCTCAGGCACTGTATAAAACACCGAACTTTTTAGGCGTTTATTCTTCAGATAATTTAAAACCCATGGTGAAATATCCGCAATCGCTTATCATTAATTTTGATAAAAGGGGAGAAACAGGTTCTCATTGGATTTGCGTCTACGTCGATGGCCGAAAACGGGGATTCTATTTTGATTCAATGGGGCTTCCCCCATTTTTACCCACAATCAGAAAATATTTAAATTCAATGTGTAAGACGTGGACATTTAGCAAAAGACGATTGCAAGGACTAACTAGTAACGTTTGCGGCGAATATTGCGTAATGTATATTTTGCATAGAACTAAAGGACAGAGTACAAAAACGTACTACCAAAAGTTTTCCAAAAATTGGGAAAAAAACGACAGCAAGATATTTTTATCTTTCGCAAATCATGCTAGAAAAATCATCACATCGAATTTAGCGAATCCATTAGCTAGAGAGAGAGGTATGGTGACTGACTGGAAAAAATCCGGTTCCAGAGGATAAAACAATATATTCCCACGCTATCTGGTATCTTTTAGAGATATGACCCGACCTCTCTCGAAAACATGCGAGCGCTTCTATGAACGCCAAACCATTTACTTTCGATAAAATAAACCATCCAAAAACAAAAAAATTAAAATAGAATCAGAAAGTATTGGTAAACTAGTTAGGACAACGTGGGTGGTTTACGCAATCTAGCATGAAAACAAAACAAAACAAAACATTGGTAGAAATATATTATTGCATTATTCCTGTACGTTCTATTTAAAGTACTTTCTAAAAGTCATTGAAATCTGTTACCGTCTTGAACCATTGAAATATGTTTTCTACCCGTCATTAACAAAATATCTTTAGTACACGCAAAATAAGATTGGTGAAAAAACATTGCCTTAGATAATTTAACAGGGATTTAGTTAGCTTTGGGTCTTGTAATGATAAAAAAGATTGAAATTTGACTCTGCCATTTTATTTAATCATATAAACTCATGTACGCGAAAAAAACAATTGTAAACAATTTTTCCTATGTAACTTTTTTCACTCTTAATAAATACTTTAAAAAACGTACCAAAAAAAAGACTCTTTATTGAAAATCGCTTACCCTTTTTTTCCAGAATTTCGTTAAGTCAACCAGTCCGATGCAAGAACGTACTACAATGCGGACTCTTATCTGTAAATTTGTTAGACTTTGCACGAACCTAAACCATCTTCTCGTGACGTACGCTAAGAGGAAGATGGTGGAAATTCCCAGTCTCACGAAATTAATTATCTACGAACACTATTTAACCAATGGAAAAATTTACCGACTTTACCCACTTATTTACACACTGAATAGATTCCACACTGAATCACTAACTTAGATTTCATCACGGAAAAGAAGGAGATAGGATATAGGGGCTAGGAATTGGTGGGGATGGAAAATGGTATAAAAAGGGGAGTAAAAAATTAGAACAAATTATTCTGATCTGGACCGTTGAAAAAGAAATCAAAATGCGGTAAATATTATTTTAACATTTAAATAACTTTTGGGAAAAAAATTAAGATTTTAATTTTCTTCATGTAGAATTGAAGAGATAAATAGAGTTTTATGGGCGAGCAGAAATGACGATTCTATAAAATTTGAGCTTAGAATAAGGTAATAAATTAAATTTCACGAATTATATATGCTGTACTAAAGTTAAAATTTTATGTATTGTTCTGTTAGGATTGAGGAGAGAGAGGACGCAGCCGGAAATCGGATGTTCCTACAATTTGTAGAACACCAATTATACTGGGATGATAGGAGCTCCGTGCATAGTAGTAGGATTCTACTCTCCATACCAATTAATATGGAATAAAAAAATTAACTTTTATCACGATTCTTTTATTTTCCTATCCTACAATAATCATTTCAGTATATATCAAACATTACAATAACAAGGATTATATGCAATTACAATTGCTAAAATAGTGTATTCTACCGAGTTAATAGTCTCTAAGATTTCCTCCTGGGGGTTCCCCCGAAACAGGATTAATTTTTATCAAAGTTGTATCAGAAGTAAATTAGTGCGAAGTAAGCGCAATGTATTTTCAGCTATTCTAATCTGCCTAATTTAACACGTGACGAATTTTTTATCGCTAACCGATGAGCAGTAACCTCTATTTTTGGTTACATTTTACATTCTCCCGTGACGTCAATTGGTTTCAGCCAATGAGAAATCAGGATTTACTTGAAGTTTCGAGTGTTATTTGATCTCTAGATATACGACTCAACGTTCTTTTAGTTCCTGGACCTCATCGAGAAGAGACACGTAGATTTTTGCGCTCCGTCCCCCGCCTTCTCGACTCTATTTACAGGCAAAGGCTTCAGGATTTCCGTAAAAGTAAGTGACTTTATTATTTTACTGTAGAGGGAAATTAGGCCTTGTTTAAATTGAAGTAAATAGACTTAGATTCTAGTCAAATAGTCATAGAGTCTAACCAAAATAAATAGAAAAACATTTATTGAAATTTAGGCTTAACCAATTAGGCTTAAGAATGTTGACAATAGCTTATAGAAACTATCAGTTTACAGTATGGACATCGAAGCGTATCGACTTGAAACTTTTCGTCACTGGAGAAATCCGCACGTTACTAAGGAACAACTAGCGAAGGCTGGATTCTACTATATTCAGCGGGGCGATGAAGTACGATGTTACAAGTGCCACGGCGTATTAGAAGGATGAGAATCAGGAGACGTACCAGAATGGGAACATGCTAGATTCTTTCCACACTGTCCGTCGAGGGATAATTCACCATCGGAAAAAAAGTACCTTTCGCAAGAATGGGAGATCCCGGCACCACCAAGGGCAGCGGCACTGGAGGATGACGATTTCATATCTATTCCGGTCAGACGTGGTGAGGTAGAACTTTTAATAAAATTATTTATACAATCCGCACTTGCAGAAGGTAGTTCGTTTCAGCCCATTAAATGAAATTGTACATATTCCTTACGAAGATCGAGTTAATTTTTTTTATATTGATAAAATGCGATTTAAACGCGTTATTTATAATGTCGGTCTAATATTAGAACCTGTTTTACGCAATCATGTAATTAAAAGTAAAATAAAATTGGAAATGTATATTTCTTGTTTTTATTGCCTAGAGATTAGAAATTAAGGGGTTCTGAAGCGATAAGCAAACGGGTAAAAATCTAATCTCCAGATATCTGCACGAGGAAAACAAATTCTGGAGAATGGGGATGGGGGAAAGCAATGGGGGAAAGGAGCTGGTGAACGAGAGATAAAGTATCCAGTGAATGGGGGTTGGGGGAAAGCAACCCGTGAACGGGAGAATCTGGTGATTAGAAATTCTGGTGATTGAGATGGGGGAGAGGCGCGGGTGGGGGAGGAACGGGAGAGGCGCGGGTGAACGGCGGGAGCCAAGCTCTTTGTGTCCTTCCGGTGATTGAGAATGAAATTCTCAATCACCGGCGGGACACCCTTCTCTCTCTATTGTGAGAAAATGAATTCCGTACTAAGCATAAACTGCAGTGGTATAGTAAACATTTCTTATAAGATATGTTCTAATTGTACAAAGTACCGATCAAGCCTAAGAAAACTAAGACCCAGGAATAATTTGAAAAAGTTTGCCAATTGTAAGAATGCTAACACCTACTACACGAAGCGAGTTAAAAAGTCTGAGAAATCTACTTTAGCAACACATGTTTAGAATCAAGTGGTTTTCGTATATTAGCTGGAGTTGGCGATGGCGATGGCGCTTCAACCAATAGAAAATATTTCCATATTAATCAAAATCTGTTTGCTATGGATGAGGATAGACCGCTTTACTTCGTATCAGATGCACCACATTTGATAAAAACGGTTCGAAATGGTTTTTCAAATAGTGGAACTAATACTAAATCGCGTGCACTTTGGAAAAAATAACATGGAAAGTTATTTTGCGCTTATACTATTTGCAGCTTAGTTCACTTGGACAATTTAAACATCTTAATAAACAAACTTATTCTCACGTGTACTTGCACAGCTACTCAAAAATGAAGGTCAACCATGCAGCTCAGGTTTTGAGTGAAACTGTGGCTAATACTATCGAACACCTCTTAGCAACAAAGAAAAATAATTACAAAGAAACTGAACAATTCATTAGAATTTTCAACAAGTTCTTTGATCTTTGTAATGTAAACAAGTCGGCCCAGGCCGTAATATTAGTTACACATCAGTGTATTCAGGTGGGCAAACCCATACACCCTTAGTAGACACAGATAAGCAAACTAACACAAAAGCTGTTGAGGCTACGTGATTTCTTATCGGTTAATATATAAATTGACATCCTAAGTTAAAGAGTGGCTGCAACCCACCCTCAGGAGACCCGGGTGGGCAAACTAATATAAAAACTGTTGAGGTCATGTGATTTCCTATAGTTAGATATACAATTTACCATCCTATGTTAAAGAGTGGCCCCCGCCCACCCTCTGGATACCCGGGTGGGCAAACCAATACAAAAGCTGTTGAGGCCATTTGATTTCCTATCGTTAGATAGACGGAAAGTTTCAAAGGTGAAATAGGTAATCAAAACACGACAAATAAATTTTTTTAAATTATTGAAATTAGTGGAAAAATGATTTAAAGAAATTCTTAAACTGTGATTCAAATGTGTTTATTTTAGGAAATTTATATCAAACATTTGGGTATGGTTCAAACACCAAAATTCCTATTATTACACAAATTCAAAAAGATACCCTTGAATGTAATTAAGCTTAAGTCCGACTGCTTTGGTTTTTTTTGGTCTCCCATATTCTTAGTACATAAATACATTCTTGATTAATGCATATTGGTTTTGACTTAACTTGCAAGGTAATTTGACAAACAGTTATATTTTAAATTTCGATCTATTTGTGGCAGAGCTATAAACGGGTAGTCTTTACGTGAACTTGTAAGTTAATATACCTAAGTTTTGCGAATGGTATACGGCAAAGATTATCGTTATAAAAATTTACCTTCATAGATATAAAACTACATATGCCCGAATGCCCCTAGTTTTTGGATGAGTATGAGAGTCCAATAATTAATAATGGCGGTACGTAAGTGTGTGAAGGGAAATATTCTTCAATGATTTAACTTTTTAAGCGTACGCGTCTTCTGAATAATATAATACCTTCTCCCGATAGTTACTTCAATGTATAATTGTTTCTTTATGGTTCTATTGCTTTTATTACCCCAAAGGAAGTTCTTCAGATGTAGATTGAACTCGTAGTTTGTCTTTCAACCTTTTGTTTGGTGCAACGAGTGATGAAGTTTTTTAATGTCTCTTGTTGATTTATTTGAATATGAAAATCCCTTGTTATAGTCGGTCTTTTAACCTTGCGTGATGAAACTGGTGACGAAGTTCTTTAACGTCTCTCGTTGATTGAGTTTATCACTGAACTTTTAGACTAGTTTCTCTTTCAACCTTGTGAAATAATTCCAAGATTTAGAAACAACAGTTTTCTCCAGAAACGATGAAAATATTGAAATCGAGCTATTATTTCCTTATGATCAGAAAAACCATAGTCATGGCAAGACTGAAGATAAATGATGCCATATTTAAAGGAGGAATTTTAAATATAGCTTGACGTCTCTTATAAAAAGTATCATCCAGTGCCATCTTGAATGATATACCGAAAACATTTAGTTCCTTTTATGAAACTTGATAGAGGAAAATGGTCATATTGGGAACCCTTATTGGATCGCGGCTCCAAAGGGATTATGGGAAATGTACCACCATTGTCAATTTTTGAGTTCCAATAATTCAACTTAAAATGGGCAAGCTAAAATCACATAATATTGGCATTATTTATATTAGTAAATTTTCAAGAACAAATCAATGAAGCGAAAATTGCAATTAAAGGTTACTTAAACAAAAATATAATTCTAATCAACTAATTTTGATGGTAATCAACAAAAAAACAATAGAAAAAATAACAAGTAATTACAAATTAAATAATAAACTTATTTCAATGCAACGCGACGAAAAAGATGGTTCACGACAGTAAATGTATATAAATAAGGTGTAAATCGCGTAGCTCAAACGTGCAATGATAAAGAAGATAGTGCGTATGATATTTCCTATATTATATATCTATAAAAGAGCTAGTAAATAATTTTGTTGAGATCCGCAAAACTCTTGCCAAACATTCCTGGGAAACTCCATCGCCCATTGGTGCCCTTCTCGAAACCTCCTTCCGTTCCCCAAGGTATCCAAGCCCGAAAGGATCATACTGTTAGCGGCAAGGGTGTAGCCACGTTTTTTGAAAAGCTTACATATTATTATAGATGTTTTTTTGAACGATTATGATTGAAGTGTACACCGGATTTCGCGAGTGGCTTCTCTCTCGTTTTCTGGACCCTCAATAAATTTTTGACGTTATGCCATGGTGAGCAGTGGCGTGGCTAAACTCTTTTTTGCGGCCTCCTTTACTTAACTCAAAAGCCAATTAGAGATTAGAGCCAGAAGACCCCGCCCTCGTTGCGGGGTCTGCAGAGGCCTTATGTACACCACTGACCGTGAGTGCCTTACAGTTTGCCCTACACACGTGGGGATCATAGTGGCTAAATTGGCTATTATATGACGTAACAATATCGCGACATATCATGTGTAAAAAAATTACGTCGCTAGGGTTCAGATAATCTTACTCGTTAAAATAGTGTAAACAATTACTATAAATCATAATCGCAAGGAATAAATAAAAAGAACCGCATTAATAAATCTTCGATTGCAATAATAAAATGCACGAAGTAAATACAGTAAAAGCATTTAAATAAATAGATACATAAATAAATAAATGGATAAATAAGAAAATAAAATAAATTAAGCTTACGGGGTGAAACAGGTTGTGATAATTACGAAAGCAAATGCCTGCGCACTGTTTTGAAAAGTGGCCATAAAATTTATTTCAGTTCAGTCAAAACTGCATTTTGGTATAGTATGTTTCGATATATATTAAACTTATTATTTACCATGGTGAATATTAGTAGAAATTATGTTTAATTCAGAGAAAACGGCATGGTATTAGAAGATAAAACTTATTTTATACAAGACGTTTCGAGCCGAGGCTCTTCTTCAGTCGTTCGTTAGTTTTAATTTGAATTAATCAAATTAAAACTAACGAACGACTGAAGAAGAGCCTCGGCTCGAAACGTCTTGTATAAAATAAGTTTTATCTTCTAATACCATGCCGTTTTCTCTGAATTAAACATAATTTCTACTAGTATGTTTCGAGTTTTCATCCTAGTTTACACAGTGAGTCCTATAGTAGGAACTTTCTAGAATGAATCAACTGCTAATACGCTAGGAAATGTGCATAAACCAGTAAAAATAGGAGCTTCTGTATTTCTTTTTAACCCATAAGTAAAACAATGTAAAATAGTTGGTCCACCATAAAATCTGCAGTCCCTACTCCCTTTAAAGCAATATGCTACGATCAAGGCACCGTTTGTCATCATAACTATTATTTTAACATTTCCTGCCCATTTCCATACCCATATTCAGACCTTGGCTTGTCCAAAACATATAAAAAATGAACTGCTCTTGTTATAAAAACAAATCGATTTATGGTATGAATAGTAACTCTCACGATATAGAGCGAAATATTTTTCGCGGAAAAGCTTATTGCCGAATGCCAAGTCTATTTGCGTGTCTCCGTCAGTAGAAAATTTACCATTCAAACCAGGCATAAGCTCGACTCCATATGGACAGAAAAGCTCCGTACGTTTTGTCCGCCGCTGTAAGAAATCCAGGTTGAAATCGCCAACGATGACTGTCGAAATTGAGTTACTATACTTTTGGTCAAGCAATGGGCCAATATAGTCTAACACCAATTTCAAACTAGTGGCTGGGGACTTGTATATCAACAAAACATCGAATCGCTCGCCTCCCAGAGTGCATTCGAACCAAAGTCGCTCAAAATGAGCCCTAGCATTACGAGTTCGATTGGGGAGGAGACCATATTCCACCTTTTCTAAAAGGTTCGTAGCAAAAACTGATGACCTATGGTAAATGGACGAGCCGAATGCGACCCTTAAAGATTCACGCTTTAACGTAGTGCCCCCAAAGTACGCAAAGCCAGGGAGTGAGATATCGTCACCTGCTTTGGCCCATGTCTCAACCAGACAAAGCAGATCAGCGCCTATCATAACAGCGTCGTAGCAGATATCCGTAATATGCGCACCTAACGATTGGACATTCTGGAAACCAATAACGGGTCTGGTGTCCGAAAACGGAAGCGAAAGTGAAACTTCGAATCTTAGCCTCGTCATTTCCTTTTCGACCGCGTCATTTTCTCGCGGTGGCAGTGGGGCTTTAAATTCCGATGTAAAAAACAAACCATTTGCTGTTTTAGCTTCTGATTGCAAACGTGCCATTTGGCCGCTATATTGCGCGGTGGGCAGGCTAAAGGCAGCGTGCAAAGTTTGCCGCCTATGTTAAAAGCAGCTTTCCCTGTATAAGCTGTTTTCAAAATAATAACACTGGAATTATCAACTCCTGGTTTTTTGTAAAAATATTTGGACACTGCTTCGTAAATTGCGTTAATAAGCACCGATTTCCCTACACCGGCACCTCCGCTCACGAATAAACGCAAAGGGGTTGCCATGGCATTTTTAAAATGCTCCAAAACATAATTAAAAATTTCGCGTTGCCGTTTATTTAATGAACGAAGCAGAGAAACATAATCTGAATCTCCCAAAGACGTCACTCGCGCTACCATTTTGACGTCGGTTGGGCGAACTGCGTCCAACTCTAGCCCAATGTCAGCGCCTTCAGTGTGGTCGGCTCGGACCGCAAAATTCGGATCATCAAGTATAAAATTACGATCCCTGGCATCCTGGTAATCAGACATTGGTTGTACATTGTCAAGATTCACGACTAGGTCATTTTCGTGGAAGTCCTGTAGAGCCTTTTCAATTGTTCGTTCAACGGTATCTCCAAAAAACTCCTGTCGTTTGGCAGATATCGCTAGCAGGTTCAACTCGTATAACCCTTTGATATCTTTCTCTATAATATCCGAGTTTTCATCCCGCCATGGGTGAAACAACATAACCTGTTCCCTGTAGAAATTATCGAGATCTACCTTCATGTTGTACTTCCGGAAACGGATGACTTTCGCTCGCGTACGTTTGTGAACGTAACCTTTTCGACCCGCCAAGGACTAGAAACTACCAGATACGGGTGCTATTTCATCCTCGGGCTCGTGGTCTACATTTAAATTCTCGACTGGAGCTTGTTTACTTGCACGCTTGTTCTTGGAGAACTCGTACCAAGCTGCAAACTCAGCTAGGCAAACATTATTAAGGTCGTCAGGCTTGACCGAGTATCGCTCGATAAGGCCTGTCGCATAAATATCTGTACTATTTTCAGCGAGTTCCTCTAATTCGGAAACTGGTTTTAAAATATGAACCCTTTGTTCAGGGGGACTTGTGTTTATATAGATAGACGCACGGCTAGATCTAGAAACGGGCATTTGTAAAACACCATAAGACGCTTCTTGCGCGCTTATTTCTTGGGCATTCATAAAATTATTGCCAATAATTCTCGATTTATCTTTGATATTGGAAAACTTTGGTATTTTACCTTGTCTTTGGCAAGTGATACAAACGTATGTTGGAAAAAGATTTTGACTCGTTTGCATTATTTGCACCCTCGTTTTAAACCATAAACGGTAACAGCTTTCACATACATGAGAAGGTATGTCCTTAATCATTTTCAAATATAACATTTCATGATATTTCGGGTCATTTGTACGTATAGCGGTAGTTTCTCTTTCCCTTTATCTGAACTCCGGGGCTAGACGGCTCATCGCGATAGGCACTCGTTCTCTTTCTCGAAACTCGAGATTCAACCGCCTGTCTTCCATCGCCTGTCGTGATAATTCTCTATCTCTCTGAAGGCAGGCAAAATCTTGCTAACTAGCAACTACAGCTTCCCGTTCTCTGTCTCTGAATTGAAAATCGAGTCGCTTCTGAGCCATAGCAGCTCGTTCCTTTCTTTGTACTCAGAATCGAGCCGCTTCTGAACCATAGCGGCTCGCATAGCGACTCGCTCCCTTTCGGCATACTCAAAATCGAGCCGCTTCTGTGCTTGAGCGGCCCGCTCTCTTTCGGTATACTCTGAATCGAGCCGCTTCTGTGCTTGAGCGGCCCGCTCTCTTTCCGTATACTCTGAATCGAGCCGCTTCTGTGCTTGAGCGGCCCGCTCTCTTTCGGTATACTCTGAATCGAGCCGCTTCTGTGCTTGAGTGGCCCGCTCTCTTTCGGTTTACTCTGAATCGAGCCGCTTCTGTGCTTGAGCGGCCCGCTCTCTTTCGGTATACTCTGAATCGAGCCGCTTCTGTGCTTGAGCGGCCCGCTCTCTTTCGGTATACTCTGAATCGAGCCGCTTCGGTGCTTGAGCGGTCGGCTCTCTTTCGGTATACTCGGGAATCGAGCCGCTTCTGTGCTTGAGCGGCCCGCTCTCTTTCGGTATACTCGGGAATCGAGCCGCTTCTGTGCTTTAGCGGCCTGCTCTCTTTCGGTATACTCGGAATTGAGGCGCTTTAGAGCCATAGCGGCTCGCTTCCTTTCGCTACTGTCGCCCAACTCACTTATGCTCTTATTGTCAGAGCAAACACTATCCCATGATAAATCAGCGCTTATAGAGGGAAGGTTTAAATCTGGCTCAACATCTTCAGAACGCGTTTTCTTTCTTTGAGCCTTTTCTCTTTCTCTGTATTGAGGATCTTTTCTTTTAGCCGCGAGCCTCTCTGTCTATCTTTCTTTTCTCCTTCCTCTTGTTGTCGTCAGCCATATAACTCACGGCGCCAAATCGGCTACAATCAGGTAACACTTACGGTACTACGACCTTCTCGTGTATGCAGTTACGGGCTTAACCCTTCTCCTGCATGCAGTTACAGGCTTCTCCTGCTTAGATAACACTTACGGTACTACGACCTTCTCGTGTATGCAGTTACGGGCTTAACCCTTCTCCTGCTTAGATAACACTTACGGTACTACGACCTTCTCGTGTGTGCAGTTACGGGCTTAACCCTTCTCCTGCTTCGTTAACACTTACGGTACTACGACCTTCTCGTGTGTGCGTTTGGTTTTTCCTCTGGTTCGCTACCAGTAGTGTAGAAAACACGACTGGAATAAAAGTTTTAAACCTAAGTTGAAATTATGAAACACATCTTATTTATAAATCGCCACCTGAGGATATAAACATCGTCACTCTGTTTCGCTATTAAAAAGAGATAATACACCCATAATTTAACGCGTCGAATGCCCTACAGAAACGAATAGTTTCCCAAAAGGTGTTTTAAAGAAAAATTGCTTTTGGTGATTTGTATAAAAAATAAGAAAATTAAATTATATATAGGTGAAGAAACTAATTGATATAGAGTATTTTTAACGAAGATTCCCAATATTACATTAATAATGACTTACATTATTTGGATTTTTGAATAATGCTATGTAATGCGTTTTGAACGTTTATAAGAAAAAACACTGCGTAGAAACGCATTATAAATACATATAGCGTTTTTGCACAGTATTTCACAAAAATACTGCGCGAAATTTCCAAAATTACCGTTCAGAAACGCATTATAGTTTTGTAAATAAGTTTAGGGCATCGACCTAAGCTTATTTCCTGAACTATAATGCGGTTTCCAAAATAACCGTTTAGAAACGCATTATAGTTTTGTAAATAAGTTTAGGGCATCGACCTAAGCTTATTTCCTGAACTAAAATGCGTTTCCTTCCGTCCACGGAGCTCGCGGACGGAAGGAATATATTAATTCCCCCGAATATAAATAAATTGAAATTATCAGCGACCTATTCCTCTAACGCTTGCTGCAAGTTCTCTGTTCCCCCTTCTAAGTCGCTGTAAATAATCCCTCTCCTCTTAGAACTAAACTCCCCCTTCTCCACCAAAAGTGTTTGAGTACTCTACCTGGCGGTTAAAGTGGGAAGTTCTGTCAAAACACGGACTAAATAATTTACTGCCAAAATTATCGTTGTTGATCAGTGTAAAAAATAGTTTCCTGAAAATCTTCGAACGTATTTCGTGGTTAATATTTTCTATTTAAATTTTTCGAAATGGTGGGAAGTGATGTTTCTACACAATGTAATATCTTTTTAATGAATAAGCGAAAAGTTAAACATAAATCGGTAGTTTGTAACTTAATTTCAGATATAAATGGCATTGTTATGTTTTTTAAAAAATATATTAAGTTCTCAACCTTTTCCATCTCTGCCTACTCTTCTTACATAGCTACAAAACATTAAGCCTAGGTTTGCAGACGATGTTTTTCGAGATTTTCTTCGATGAAATAATTTCACTTAGCCTCACTAGATGGCGGGCTAGTTACCCGTGGTGCATTCGAAATTTTCCCTGTAGTCGCGGGAGGCGGAAAATTAACAAGGCCCAGCTATTTAACCCTCCCCTGTCACACGGAGAAATTGCCCTCCTGAAAAAATTTGCTCGCTGATAATTTCGGTTCATGTATTTCTGGTGTAACCATACAGGCCCTTAATGGGTCAGAGTGTGCAATAACTGGTGGCTTTACCGGGGAGTCGGGTTCCGGTTCTCGTAACCCATAAGGGCGGTGGCGCACTGGGAGATGTTAGCTCTGGTCAAATGGTCCTATCTCCACCTCCGACTTCGGTCAGGTAGGGGCTGGATACTGAGCTTCGGCTCAGGCTAACGGAGAAGGTCCAGGCAAACTGGTCGCCTCGGCGGATTGAGTAGCCTGCTGTGGGGCGGCGGGCCTCCATATGCGGGCACGGCGGTCCTGTTTCCCGGCCTTTCGGAACCACACCGGGATCTCCGGTGCCAGCTGTGCTGGGTTACTTGGGCTGCCTGCCCTACATTTCAGAAACGCATTATCTCCAAAAAGCTGTTTTCGAGAAAAATCGCTTTTTGTGATTTTTATAAAAAATAAGAAAATTAAACTAACTAGAAATGAGGAAATTAATTGATTGGGTTTATTTTTTAACGAAGATTCCGAATATTACATTACCAATGACTTAAATTACTTGGATGTTTGAATAATGCGACATAATGCGTTTTGAACGTCCCCAAAAGAACAAAATACTGCGCAGAAACGCATTATAAACACATAATGCTTTTCTGCGCAGTAAATTCCAACTCCTGAGTCAAAACAGAAACGCATTAAATGCAATTTGTTGCATTTCTAATTATAATCGGACGATTCCACAAATATAGTGTTTGTCAGAGTACCTAGGCTTAGTTATAAGTTAATATCTTAACATTATAAATATATTATCATAAGTTAAATAAGTAGTAAAGAATAACTGGAGTAAAGTAACTATTATCTTAACATTATATATTATCATAACTTAATTAAAAAAATTATTTAATGATATTATCATAAGTTAATTATAAATAAGCTTAGTATTAAAATAAAAAAATTAAAACATTTTATTTGTTAAAATAAATATTCTTAAATAAGGCACATTTTGTTCACAGCATAAAAACTATTATAACTAATTTACATTATAACATAACATTCTATATAACGTTCTATTCTTCGGCCAATTCACGACTCTTTAGTAAGTCATCGCTATTGTTGTTTTCTGGCAGCTCCATCCAAAATAATCTATGAATCACGGGTATTCGACAAATAATTTCCTCAATTAGTTTAGCTTTCTTGGAAGGATTAATTACCCATTGAAAAATGAAAAGTAGTCGGAAATGAAGGAAAAACATTTAAATATGACGTTTGCATGAAGTTCCATCCCTTTGGCGCCAGTATGCCCCCTCTAAGCGCAGGTATGCCCATTGAAAAGTAGGAAAAACATTTAATAATGACGTTTGCTTGAAGTTCCACCCCTTTGGCCCAAGTATGCCCCCTCTAAGCGCAGGTATGCCCATTGAAAAGTACTCGGAAATGAAGTTAAAACAATTTATTATCAAGTTTTATTATTGAAATTAAATTAAATCATTTTGAAGTAATTTTAACTGAATAAAGATGTCTGTAAAATGGACAAACATTCAAAACCTTGTGTGAAAATGAAGTTATAAGAAATTTAAACTGAATAAAAATGTCGGTAAAATGGATAAACATTCAAAACCTTGCGTGAAAATGAAGCTAAAACGCTTTGTATAAGCTAATGGTATGCCCGTGCTGTAAAGCATGGGCATACCATTAGCTAAGATAAGAGCGAACCAGGCCGATTTGTATAAGCTAGGAAAATTTCTGGCCAAGTTCGCTCCTATCTTCGCTAATGGTATGCCGGTATGCCGGTATGCTTTTTAGTATCGGACCAATTCCAACGTTTCTGCGCGGTAATTTTGAAAATTTGGCTTAAAATGCGTTTTGTCAATTACAATATCTTGATATCTAGGAGATATAAAAATAAATGGATTTGAAATTAGGAATCAGCGACTTAAAATTAGTATAAAAGGTAGTGAAACTCAAAATCTCAAAATTGGTCAATAATGCGTTTCTGAAATGTAGGGCAGAGCTGTGTGCTCGTCGTTCCCCTTTAGGAGCTCTCTCCAAAGGGCTTGGCTCCATGCCTCCATAGGTGGGGTGTCGGCGGGAGTTGCTATAGCGTCCACTCTTAATCCCACTGCTGTGTGCGAAGTGGGGATTGGTCCACCCATTGCTGCACCTTCTGCTGGGTTGAGTGGCTTGCGTCAAAGGTGCGACCATCAGTAGTAGGGTACTGCTACCCATGCTGGATTTGTCACCTGTCCGGGCTTGGGGACGCTGGCGTAGGGCACTATGATGATAAGCCTCCGGTGGTATGGTCTCTGTTACTAGGTACACCAAGCTATAAATTCTGACACACTTGTGTAGCCATACAGGAATAAAAATAAAGAGTGGAAAACTCGGGGATTTTTTGAAAAACCTAGAAACGCTTTAAATTTTACAATTCATTTATATAACTTCTACTTATAAACGAAAGAAATCGCGAAATTTTTTTTTAACAGAGATTGTGATATTTTTATTTAGGTTTTTTTTATTTGAAGAGCGATTTACCTAATCCTTAAAAATCTACTAAAAGCGAGTCTTTTTAACATTAATTAAATATTAATAGGGTGTATACAGGGTCTTTTTTTTTGCTCGGAAAAGTTTTTTTTTTTCAAAAACTATTTATAGTACCGATTTCAAATTTGGAAGGTCAATTCTCTATACCGGGGGACATCAGTTTGAGAAATTTGAGCGTTTTCGGTAATGTTTTTCACCAATTTTGAAAAATTATTTTTCGACCACTAGGTGCGAGATAAAAAAATTCTAATATAAAGTTGTAGGCCATCATCGAAAACCCTTAAAAATTGTTCACTCGACGAAAAACAACTTATTTATCAGTGAAAATTCGAGCTTGAAAAATTTACAAGTTGGTGAAGCCAAATTACGATTGTTTGAAACGATAATTGAAAAGGGAACAAGTCTAATACAAACGTAGTAGAGTTTTCACACTTGAAAAAATGTACACGTTTGGTTTTTAAATGCAGATATTTTATTCACATAAATTTTTACAAAACATTTTCAATAATATCACCATTGGCTGCAACACAGGTTTGTGCGCGGACAATTAAGTTCTCAAACGCTTTCTCTACCATTTCTGGTGTGACGTCTCGGCAAGCACTGATTATTCGTCTAATGAGTTCCTCCCTAGTTTCAATGGGCGTGGCGTATACCTTTGCTTTAACGAATCCCCAGATAAAATAATCCAGCGGTGTTAGGTCAGGTGACCTTGCTGGCCAATGCACTGGACCATTTCTCCCTATCCACCTTTCAGGAAACTCGTTGTTGAGGTGCTCAGTTACTTGCCGGGAAAAATGCGGAGGGGCGCCATCTTGCTGAAACCACAACTGACGTCTTTCAGCCAATGGAAGGTCGTCGATTGCGTCACTCAGTTCGTTCTGTAGAAAATGTAAATACCTTTGGCCGTTGAGGTTCGTCGGCAGGAAAAAGGGACCAATCAAACGGTTTCCAACAAGTCCAACCCAAACATTGACCCGTTCAAATTGAACCTGGTGATGATATTCAAAACCCCAATCGGGGTTGATGTCAGACCAAAGATGGCTGTTTTGATGATTAAAGGGCCCATCTCTAGAAAATGACGCTTCGTCGGAGAACAAAACATGGCGCAAAAATTGTCTATCTTCTTGGACAGCATTTAGTAACCAGTTGCTAAATTCATAACGTCTTTGATGGTCTCCGTCAATTAGTCCTTGGTGGAGCGTAGCTCTGTATGGGTGATAGCGATTCTTACGAAGAATTTTCCACACACGATTTGCAGAACAACCCAAATCAGCAGCGGCGTTAGCGCAACTGTGACGAGGATATGCCACAAAGTACGCGAGTACATTGTTCTCGAAGTCTAAATCCGGTTGACCCAATCCGCGAAACCTAGGTTGCAAGTTACCAAATTGATTGAAATCGTGAATTGCTCGTCTTACTGTATTTACAGATGGTGCTCCATTTGGATGTCTTTCTGCGAAGATTTCAGTCACTCTTCTAAGGTTTTGCGCTGCTTCTCCATAGTAAATGGCAACTATCTCGGTACGCTCAGCTACTGAATAACGAGGCATTGTTCGAAATATTATCAAACACTGATAATAATCTCCCAAAGTTTTCCTTTAAATACCCAATGCATGTTTAGGATTGACCTATAGCCTCGTGTTTTTTAAATCCGGTCGTTTTTTTAACCAAAGTTTCAACTGGATTAGGTAATTCGGTTTCAATTATCGTTTCAAACAATCGTAATTTGGCTTCACCAACTTGTAAATTTTTCAAGCTCGAATTTTCACTGATAAATAAATTGTTTTTCGTCGAGTGAACAATTTTTAAGGGTTTTCGATGACGGCCTACAACTTTATAATAGAAATTTTTTATCTCGCACCTAGTGGTCGAAAAATAATTTTTCAAAATTGGTGAAAAACATTACCGAAAACGCTCAAATTTCTCAAACTGATGTCCCCCGGTATAGAGAATTGACCTTCCAAATTTGAAATCGGTACTATAAATAGTTTTTGAAAAAAAAAACACTTTTCCGAGCAAAAAAAAAGACCCTGTATAAATCTTGCTATCTACAACACTTAATTCATTAAGTTCGTAGTATGTTATATTCTCAGGTTACGGAATAAAGTTTTAACATAATACTTACGGAAACCGAGAAGAATTCCAATTCAGGGTCACAATTATACCCACTATGTTGTATCAGTGAAATGAATCACCAAAATTGCCAGGAATTTTAAACCCAAACACACTTAAGACGGACACAAAAATTGAAAATAGAAAACCAGAACGAACACAAAATTAAATAAAAAAATTATATAGAATACACGAAAACAAATAAATATTAAACTATATACACGCGAAATTATTTAATAAAAAAATTATAAAATACTAAGTAAAACGCAGAGAGCAAAAATTCGATAACCGCTCTCGAAGTCCCGCTAGCGAAATTGGTGATCACCACTTTTAACACCAACAAAGCCTCAAAGGGATTCTAAAAAGACTAGTACATCCCGCGTGGCCGGGCTCCCTGCCTTCCACCGTGTTACGAGGAGCACAAGAGAGTCGGGGCGTACGGTCACGCTCTCTCGTAGATTTTTACCGAACTAATATTTCGCGCACGCACCGATAGTAAGATGGCTATTTCCGTTTCCTTTTCGTCTGCTTTATGCTTTTATTTGAGTTTTGAATTGATACTTTTCAACGGTGTTAAGTTAGGTATTTATAGTTTTTAAATACGTATTATTAAAAGTTATTAATAGTTCATTTTAAACGTAAAAACAATGCCCAAAAATAAAACGTGTGTGCACTTAAGATGTAGAAGCGACATCCGATACACTTTCAAAGAACATTTGAAAGGTGTTTCCTTTATCCCATTCCCTAAATACGAAATACCACGAACATGAATTCTGTACACACAGGTAATCAAACGGAACCGCAAGTGATCCAAATTTAGATAACTTCAATACGTCAGTCGCTAATCATAAACAAATTAGGAATGCAAAATCTACAATAAAATTATTTGGCCAAATTTCTGGAGAAAATACTGAACAACTTGAAATTTGTGACAAATTAGACGTTCCTGAAGAGCTGGAAATTAGTGTATTTTAGAAATTGACTCTTTCGAAACGTTTGAAATCGATTCCAAAGTGTCTAGTGCGAACGCGGCTTTTGGCTAGAAAAATTTGCGATTCGGATATTAAACCTGTTTATTGGTTGCGATAATGCCTACCACGAATAGACGTTTGCACTAAACAAAATATTATTACAAACACAAATAAAATTGTAAATTCGAGCATATTGAAATTTTCGCGTCTATAGTTGTCCTCCCACTCCATGGTTCGTTGCGCAAAGAGTATATTGTCTTACTCTTCTTCTTCCATTTCCCTTGCCTCCCTCTTAGCATGCGACAAATTTGCTTCTATGAATTCTAATTCCATGGCTTCGTAATGCGACAAATTTGCTTCTATGAATTCTAATTCCATGGCTTCGTAATGCGACAAATTTGCTTCTATGAATTCTAATTCCATGGCTTCGTAATCTTCTTCGAGATGGTATAGAAACCTATTCCAATGAAATATGAATTTAAAACAATTATAATCTGTTGCAACCTTGGCACTTGGAAGGTAACTAATTTCGAGTAAATATAGCTCATGTACTGCTCACCTGTTGATTATATTTTTTGAACTAACAATGTAAGTGCAGAAGCGCAGGTACACTTATAAACAACTAATAGTATTCGCCATACTCTAAATTCCCATAATAGGTATTGATTTATTTAATTAAACTGCACAAGGATTTAGTTCCTTCCAAGGTTGCAACTGAGTACATGACTAAAGATTATAATCTTACCCCTCTAAGTCCATTCCCCTTGCCCCCGACATTTCATGTGTCAAACTAGTTTCTATAAATTCTGACCTACAGTATTCCAATCAAAGAGGAATATCTAGTAGTACTTTACATAAACCAATCTTACATGGATGGACGCTCGCTAGTTCAGTAGCCGAGATTTATTTTAAAGAGCTTTTAAGGTATTTTTTGCCGGACGAATTGGCCAAGAATAATAATAATAAACGCTAAGCGAACAGCCAAACGGGAGAGAAAGCCCACTACTGTAGGTATAAAGCAGCATTCAAAGAAGGAAGGTGACCCTATAGCGAGCGAAAAACAGCAGAGGTGAAAGCAAATGAAAAGAACGTCTAGTCCAAAGGTGCCACTGGCCGAAAAAGGGGGGTGGGGGTTGGACGACTGGAGGAGCCTAACAAAAATAAGTGCACTCGGGTAAAGGCCACCACGAACGCCGTATAACATAATTCATATACAGTGGCGGACTGGCCTTAGAGTGAACCTGCCCCATGGTCTGTTCATGAAGTGAGCCCCCGAAAACATGACCGCGTTAGTTTTCCAAGCTAAGGCCCTTTTTCTCCTGGCGACCAAAAATACTAGACGCAGTCCGCCACTGTTTATATAATTAACATAATATTAAATAATTAACATGAAATTACATAATTAACATGAAAATAATATGAGTTACCTACAGTTATAAAAAATATATATATATATATATATATATCATTTTAACCTCCCAATTTTGTATGTAACCTCTAATTTTGAAATACTTAGCGTATAATTTTTGTTTAAATGTTTAAATTTTGTGTATTTAATATTTTGTCTTGATTTTAATATTCGTATTTTTTTTCTAATTTTTGTTTTTTCATATTTGTTCTCACCTTTTCTAAAAATTGTGAAGCTCGCTAGGGACAGAGAAGTTGGGTTTTTTTTTGCATTTGGGCACTCCTTTTAACGGAAAAATCCCGATAAATTTCTTCAACGCCCCCCCCCCCCCCCCAACTGACCAACTCGCTCTCTCTAGCGCGAGAAGCAATATCCTTTGTATTGTATTCCGTTTGGATTATCAGTGTTCCTCGATAGTGGGGAAAATCTACGAAAGGAAGGAGTTTTTCTCTCGACTTTTCAATGTTTTTGTAGTCGCCTAAGTAAAAGGGTACAAGTTTTAGACCTCCAAATAAAATAAACTCTTTTCAATATCTAAAAATAGCCAAGGTTATTTCGAATTGTTTAGTAGAATTGTAGTTAGTTAGTTGGTTAGTTAGTCAGCATAGAAATTAAATTAGTACAACTAATTACTGATTTTTCAGTCGGTCAGCAATTAGCCAAATAGCTCTCCCTAAAAGTAGCCAAATTAAAATTAGCGAACCAAAGTTTCGGTTAGCGATTTGCCACAACATGAAATTACATAATTAACATGAAAATAACATAAATAACATATTTCATATAATTAAAAATAACATAAAACATCCACGCGTTCGCCCAGCTGTAGTAATGCGCAAGCCCCAAAAAGGATATGAGGGCTGACCTGGGAAACCCAAAAATACCCAAAGAGGGGGAAAATTTAAGGAATGTAAGTAGCCGGAGCAAAACGTCAATGGGAAAAACCGAGCGAAAAACGCGTAAGGCCTAACCCCTTTCTTAGGGGGAGGGTTGTTACAGTAATATTTCGAAACATACTGCAAGCCTACCTCGGAATATTACAAGATTGCCAGAATCAAATTTTCTTCCCACATTTGGGCGAATTTCTAACGTTATTATAACTAGGTTGTTCTATCCTTACATTTATATCTTACTTTATTTAAGCATTTGGTCTTGGTTAAAAACTCTTCATTTAATTTAATGGAATTACCCTAGAACAAATGAGCTAGCTTGGTTTAAAAAGATGGACTTTGGGTTACGCCTTTGAAAATTCCAAAGCCGCTCGTTTCTTGGGCTATTTTCGTTAATATCAATTTTACCACAGATAATTTCTCTCTGATTTTACTAAACCGATTAGGCATTACTACCCGACCACGTCAAGTACTTAGAACTTTCGGTGTTATTCCGGTTAGTGAGTCAGACTGGTCAGACCATTAAAGAACAACTCGAAGCAGTAACAATGGACGATACGGAAGCATTCAACCGCCCAACGGTAGGTTTTTTTTCTTATTGTCCAAATTGAAATATAATAATCAAGTAAAACCGCGTAATTTATGGACGAAAAAGTATAAATAAAAGAGATATTAATAAACTATTAATGAATGTATGGTACATTAAATCGATCAGTTATAGTTATTCGGCAGGATATCATATGTAAACGAGTAGTAATATTTCATCCTTACAGACTTAACTTAACTTCAACAAAAGGAGACGGTTGAGGAGAAAAACAACGACAAAAGCACGGATGGGAAAAACGTCGACGAACAACACGAAGGCGAAAACAGCTCGAGGGATAATGCGAGAAAAAGGTCAGCGCAAAACGTGGGTGGTAGACAAGCGGGACATGCGGACCAGAGGCCGTTAGGAAAGCACGGTGAGAAATCTCCACTAAAGGATGTCACATTAGTTAACCTGTTCCAGACAAATTACTCCCACCAAGGAGGATAGGAAGGGAGGCTGGTTTACACTAAGGCAAAACCGCCGTGACGGCGGGCGCCAACTTTTGAAATCCTCGTTAGGCCTAATAGAAAATTTTTGCGTTCCCGCCCGCCGTCACGACGGTTTTGCGCTAGTGAAAAGCAACCCTTAAGTGCTCGCTCGGCGTGGAGAATGGCGGCGAAATGGCGGCCGCTATGCTACATGCCACCATTTTCCCGAAATTTCCCCGCCGAGCACACGCTAAACTTGTTACGAGGATGATAACGGGTTTATCCCTCCTTCTTCACCTCCCTCCCTTCCTATCTTCCTTGCTCCCCCTACGTAAATCTTTAAAGCCTGGTTTACACGGGAGTAATTTTCACTGTTTTCCGCGTTTTCTCTTTACAAAAAAGCACTGCAGAAGGTTGAGTGGGAAAGGAGAAAACGCTGAAAACAATGATAATGCTTCCTGTGTGAACCAAACTTTTAGGCTGTAATTTTTTAATCATGTAGTTCAAGGTTCAATAAAATTATCATATCGTAATGTTGGATAAAATTATCATATCGTAATTTTGGATAAAATTATCATATCGTAATATTGGATAATCTTTGAAATGTTTCTTTTATTACTGGAAAAAAACGTTGTTTTATTTGCAAAAGTGCAAGTCACCTCTATAGGGATTGCAAGAAAAATAGTGGAAATTTTAAATCTCGTTCCAGACACCAGGCACACCGTTCCCAACACCAGGCACACCAACACCAGCCCTATCATGACAAGACGAAATTAATGTTTGAAATGTTTCACTTTTTAAATGAAAATTAAATCACATGTTTTAACTTTTTAAATAAAATTAAATAAAAATAAAATTACGATTTCGACTTTGTTTTTTTAAATAAAAAATAAGTATAAAAATATTAAATCAAAAACCCCGCGCCGTTAGCTACATCTCCAGAGGAAATATAAAAAAAGTATTCTATAATAAAAATATTAAATCAAACTTCCCACCAAAATTCACTTTTTCTTTTAATTTTTTTTAATAATTTCGAAATTCTCTTTTTCTTTTAATTTTAATAATTTCAAACTTCCCACCAAAATTATTTTTCTTTTAATTTCCAACTTCCCACTAAAATATCAAAAATTGTCCAATTCAAACTTCCCGCCAAACTAACTGCTCGATGTAATTCAAACTTCCCGCCGCACCGGTGTCACCATTCGTGAAATCCACCCACTGGGTTGGGAGGCGGCGAAATTTGAGGTTTACTTGACCTTAAACGGCGAAAATATACGTAAAATAAGGCGGAAAAAGGGACGAGGATTTCGACAACTTAACTTGCCAACTCCCCCCGCGTCGCTAAAACTGACGAGGATAGAGTAGAAGTTCCAAACAAGTTGTTTTAAGCTTCCAGTGGCCGCGAGCGCAAAGGCGTCGTGATTTGGAGTTCTAGACTGGCCGTATGTGAGATCGAACCCCGATTTCGTTTTTATAATAAATTATTTTCGCAGCGCCATCTGTTATGAAGTCGCTTTCCACGCCGACACCAAACAAACAAACAACACTTAACTACAATCCGTCCATAGCACTAGTTCCACATCGATATATATCGAAGTGGAACTAAAAACAGAGTTGAAGGAATACACCACCGTAATAAAAAAAACTTCCTTATACTAATGAAGAGGATCAACGCTTGAAGGTAAGGATTATGATTGACCCGGTTCGTGCCATGGTTTTAATCTACATGTAATTTTAAAAAAATTAGTGGTTGCAGTACGACTTTATCCAGTACCTGAATAAATGGGAAACTGAAGTTATAAACCGGCCTGGAAAATTCAGTAAAACTGAAAGAGACTCTTATGCTTTTAAGCAAGCAGATAATTGTAGGACTCAAGATAACGGGTAATTTATAATAATTATAATAATAATAAGCTAGGTAAATTCCCTAGGCACCACCACAGGATCAACGTTTATTGCTTTATTTATGAGTGGCCGGGTTATATTGCGTAGGAGGGTGGTGGAAAACCCTTCACATGCCACATGAGCTAACCGTCAGCTCCCCACACTTACTAATATCGTTAACCTCAGCAGGTTTTTATGGGAATTGGAAACCGAAGATCTTTGGGGAAAACCCCTTTAACCAGTGGGGAGATAATTTGAGGAAGGAGTGGTTTCCAAATTTTCACCCAGTGCCACAAGCTGCGATTGAACCCGGCTCCTCTTGCTGCGAGGCGAAAGCACTAACTACCCCATCTTATAAGTTATTGAAACATTTAGCAAATGATTAACAATTTCATGATTTTTTAGCACTTTCGACTGTGGAAGTAGTTAAATATGTACTAACACAACATCTAAACCAAGATGCTCTTGAACAATACTTTGGCAGACATCGAGCCGCTGGTGGTAGAAACAGCAACCCGACAGTTTGGCACCATGGTGCAAACAAAGACACATTTAAATCTCTAAAAGGAATAGTTTTGGATGCCGTTGGTGGAAATACACAGGATCCATTGAAAGGAGCTGTGAAAGATATAACTGGAGTAGATATAGGAAATGATAACGAAAAAATGAAACACAATATGCTCTGAATATAACCCTTTATCTATGTAAAGATTGCCACACATACAAATGGGAAAATTCTAGACCCATAAATTAAAAATATTGCCTTAATTTGTCAGGGGTATTTTATCATTTCATTTGAGTAACACAAACCAAAAATATCACAATTGCTGCAAACTATAGGAATTGCAAAAATAGATTTGCCTCAGGATCATCTGCCAAAAAACTTAAATCGCTGCTTTTATTTTTCTTACATCGTTATTTTTATGTGGTTGATGTTTTTCTTTGACTTTTTTTAGGAGGTGATTTTCTAGGACTCAATAGGTTTTCATTTTGTTTCGGCATGTTGCTGTTCTTTTTAGGGGTTTTGACTGTATTATCCAGACTTTCTTGTTCAGCCTTTCTTTTAGTTTTTTTTCGTAGTGCCTTCTTTGCACGTATACTTGACTTCGTAATGTGTTAGAATAATTCTGTGATGTCCCTTGTAAGACATTTACCCCTTGTATTTAAAAAAGTATCGAGCATGTGGTTAAGCCATTTTTCTGAATCAGTCCCTAGGTGTAAATTCGCCCATTCTTGGGAAACTTTGGCATCTTCTAATGCTTCTTTAGTTGCGTTTTTTTAATTTCTTGGTTTTTAATTAATTGATAGTTAACACAGTAATGCTTGTCAGAGATTTTAAATAACAATTCATAAGAGATATTAATTAATCCTCCACGAGATAACTTATTAATCCATGCTTCAGTCTCATCCAATGTTAAGTGGCTTTCTTTTGTGAGATTATCGATTGTTTCTTGGGGACATTTTTTTTCTAATTAAGCTTCTAACAACGTAACCACCAACATATCGAAGCACATCATTATTAACACTTTCCATAACTTTTTTTCCTCAGAACCCGAATGCGCTTCTTTCTCAATTGCTTGCTTCAGTTTTTCTAATACTCTATTGATTCCAATTTGAAACATTGCCATCAGCCGTCCAAACAATTTGGAGAATTGTTTGTATGACAGGAATTGGTAGCGCCAGAAATTTCTCATTTGATTGAAAAAATACCGATATCTCATCTTTCTTTTATCCAAAAGCAATTTAATAACAGCATTGGCATAATCCAGGTTAAAAAAGATACAACTTAAACCAGGTGCTCTTGGAAAGTCTTGCGTTTTGTAGCGTTGTTGGATGAATTAAGATCTAGAACGAATTCAGTCACAATAATTCTAGTGAGAAAAGAAATGTTTTTACAATGATTTCTAGTTAAAAATAAAAATATAAACAGTTGAAAATAACATGTGTGACAAAGGCCTAATTGTACTAGATCCATTAGTTTAATTTTTTCGTATTTACCTTTCATTTCTGTTTCTTTAAATAACGCAATGCCATCTTCATCATTTGCAAACACGTAATTAGACTCAATATATAAAATAAAACATCCTAAATTACCCGTAGTTTGACTATTTTCCGGTAATTTCGTTAAATCCGCTAACGGCGACGCCATGATGCACTATGCACGAATGTCAAAGAGCAGACCGTTTGGCTTCGAAGCCTAAACAATTTTTAAGCCAATCATCGCAAGTATTCAAGCGGAAGTCGGCTGCAGAAGTTTGCCCCCCCCCCGCAGAATCGTGGCAAGATAATTCAGACCTTCTGGTCCTTCTGTTTATTGTCTATGGTTTAAGAGAGCGATGTTTAAAAAGGGATAAAAATAATTCATGATGGTCAGATATAATTTGAGCAAGATATGGCCTATGGCCTTCAAAAATAATGGGTGAAAATATGATATCTGAACAATCAATGAGCATAAGCATTAATTCAAAATGTCCGGGATGATGTTATGAAAATTGTCCTTGATCCATAACAAACATTGACCAGCTATTCTCGTTTTGTGATCAAACTCCGCGTATTTGGTGAGAGTAGTTTTAAAGTTTGGATCTTTGAGGAAATTCCAAGCGTAAGCCAAACATTGTTTGGCATGTAGCCTCGGATGATCATCTTTTGTGATTGAGCAGATCCTGAGTGCTCAATTTCCAATACAAAAAAGTCATGAGTTCGATTTTTCCAACTCCCAAGGTCACCGGGTCGTTACTTTTTCTACCTTTGCATTTTAAATCTTCCCGTTTCTCCGCTTCTTTTTGAATTCGGTCTTCAAGCGACTCGTTATAGGCTCGCTTGTAGCATCAATGAAATGCGTGGCGGCGTCTTTATAACGCGAAGGAATCACCCCAAAGATCAAGGGATATTAAACTAAATCTTCCCGTTGTTGGTTAGCGTGTATACGTGATGCACGTTTTGGATGTGAGTTTCCTAGTACCGGAACAAGTTTGCACCCATGACCGTGGTGGACAATTCTACGTGGGGATTAATTTCGCGTAGGAGCGTTAATTTCGGAAATTGTCTTCCCCGCCCGTAAAACGTTCAGCGTAAACGCTCATCCAATGAAATTCGTACACAACACTGCGTTCTCCTTGTGTTTGTTGCTCCTAGATAAATAGTGGCTTGCCGGTCCTGGCTCTCAGTTAAAAGTGCTCGGAGACTCATCTCGTTCACGTCTCTCATCAGATCTCTCGTTATTTTGACAAGTTTCACTATCATTCTCTAAACTGAAACGCGGATTAGTTTCGCTACTGATGCCTGTTATAAATGAAATATTAAATTTAATAAAGTTAACTTCATATTGAAAAATTATAAAAACGGAGTAACCAACAGTAATTAATAGTTACCTTCTGAAACAATGGCGTTACTTTCTAGTCCGTCTTCGTTGAAAGTTACCATTGGCCTCGTGCCCAATAACTCATCCATTTCGTTGAAATTTAATTTTACCAGATGAGCCGGAAACGTTTTAATTTTTTTTGCGCAGCTATTGAAATACCATTATTTTACATTAAAATATAAAACTATATACTAATTGAAAGTGCTAATATGTATATATATTCTGATTCAGGACTTAAAAATCTATCATAACGTGTAAGCCAAAGATCAAAATTTTAAATTAATCTGAGTTGGCACTATCTCTTTAAGAAACACTCAATTATTAAATATAATTTTTAACATAGTGTAATAGGTAAATATTAAAATCGTTAATTGAAACCACTTACCTTCAAAGTATCTCTGATGATATAATTAAAATTAAATCTGAAACGAAATTTGTTTGGTCTAATATAACGTAAAACATCAAAAGTAAATAAAATTATCAGTTAGGTTTACTTGGCTTTATATGACGTTAGAAAATGCACCTCTTCGCACCATCCGACGTTCTAATTCCATTTTATGCAAGAATCGAATAATTGCTGAAAGTTTATTTAATTCAATTAAAACTTAATTAACTGTTTTAAAACTTACCTTAGAGCTAACCTAAACAAAATATTTTGTATTTGTCACTTATAGCAGTGAAATACTTTGCACATGTTATATTTGATACTTTGATCATAACATTTCCAAAAGTTTTTTTCACTTTCTTTGCAAAAACTGGTTGAAATTTCACCATCAGCACGTTCTGGCTCTAAAGAAGGTGACAAATTATGCAATTGAAGTACCTTATCGAATTTAAGTTGTGTTTTCCCGAATTTAATTTTAAAATGTGAATGAGCCTGGAAAAAGTTATTTTATTTTAGGGGCGCTGCCCTGTGGTGCTACGCTCTTTTTTTTTCAAACTTGCTATAAAGTGATTAAAGGCTGGTAGTATCTTTCTGACTTAAACCATTCGGGACAAACACCAATTTAAGTGGTTTGGTTTGTGCGTTGTCAAAAAGCTGTCTTCGCGTAATTTCTGGTTTTATATTTCACCTTTTGCACTCCCACATTTAGCGTAATGTTAGAGTCCATTATTCTTTGCTTTCTGAAATAAAGAAATTAAATCTCATTGATTGCTTTATGGGACTTTAATGAACTTCAAATAAGAAAAGGCAACTGATGTAGTTGTAGTCAAAATAGTTCCTTAACTCTAAGAGGCAACTAATGAAATTGCTTCTTTCTTGGTTCGTTTAATTGGTCTAGTCAAATGTATTAACGTTAGTAGTATAGTACCGTATTCCTAGCCAAGCACGGGGGGCGCAGCGTGCTTTCCCCCACGCGTCCACAGCTGCGTGACGGGGGGGAATGAAGCGGGGAATCGCGATTCCGCCCCCCCTCGGGCGCGTGTCACGCGTGCACTCGTGCGTAACGAGCACAGGTGTTAATTAATTAGCCTAGTTAGTCGACCTGTTCAAGGTCAATTAAAAAAGGGTGAATATTAATGAGCGTGCCAAATATTGATTTACCGTTAGGGGTCATTGACCTGTTATATGGATAGTACAGTAACATGTGTTTAGGATCATCAAGTAGTTATATTATATGTTTGAATATTAATTTTTGGCGAGAAAGTGTAACCGTCGATCAACAAGTGGTTAAACTCTATAGGTCTATTACATGTTTGACATGATTTTGGCGGGGAAACGGGTAAAGTTTGTACCTTTATAATAACACGTTAGAGCTAATTGACCTGGTAGCTATATGGTTGAACTGTTAAAGTTTTGGCGGGGATTTAACATGCGTTTATGATGATGTAAGCGCGAAAAGGATCAAAGAACAAGTGGAGGGGGGTAAAGTTTGTATTTACTAGTATAAACGTTTGCATGGTTTAATTACCTGACAACGGTTAGGAAGCGTCTTTGAGATTATGGACCCGAACAAGTGATCTCTTTTAGTGGATGTTATATGGTTGAGCTTTTAGCATTTTGGCGAGAAAATTATTTAACATGTTCTGAAGACGGTTAGGAAGCGTCTTAAGTAATCTTAAGAAGTAAATATTAATGAGTTTTATAAGCTGTATTTTAACGTTAGGAAGCGCGGTAAAAATGATTCATATTTACGCTAACAACACATAACGGGGTAAAGCTTTTAGGCTGGTTTCGAGTGGTCTCTCTTTTAGCGGTTGTTATAAGAACTCTTAGTAATTTTTGACTTGAAAATTCTTTAACATGTGAAATGATTAGGGAGAAAATGTATCGACCAATTAACAAGTGGTGTCTTGGTTGAACTCTTAGGAAGAAATTGAGAGTTAAAGGTATAATAAAAGGTTACATCATAATAAGCTGTGTTGTAATAACCGTTAGGAAGCGTGGTAAAAATGATTCACTTTTAATGACTGAACATAACGGGATAAAGCTTGTATCGTGTTATAACCTGTCATTCGTGGTCATCTTTATAGTGTCCCACCAGGGGTGTCTCATTGGGTAACAAGTTGTCCCTATATGGTTCGTTAATGATTATAGCCGCGTCACGTGACACGCACCATCTTATTTACGGTAATTGAAATGGGTCTTCCATAAAGATTGCTGGTGAAAGTTTAACATTTGTCAATGCTTCACCACTAGACTGGTATCTTTGGATTCGGGTAGAAGTTTCAAATATAAGTCACCCCTAATACGGGCACCTTTTTAACGGTTTTTAGGTTATTAATCTTTATGCACATAAAAAGTATAGACTCTTAAACGCGCCTTCCCGAAGCGCGGTAAAAATGATTCATATTTACAACACATAACGGGGTAAAGTTTGTAGGCTGGTTTCGAGTGGTCTTTCTTTTAGCGGTTGTTAGTCATTTTGGGCTGGAAAAATTCATGTGTTTTGGCCGCCATCTTTAATGATTCATATTTAAACGGGTTCTGTGTATTGAAAAGGGTGTCCATGTCTGTTATTTTTAGGGAATTTGCCATATATACTTTAGATCAAGTTTGTTTTTAAACAAGTTGTTGCTAACAATTTTTTATATATATTAACATAAAACGTCGCATTAAATGTCGGTAGATGGCTTGGGCCTAGCTTATGACATTGTAAATGCATCAAAAACTATATATTACCGTCACTTAACCTTTAAAAACGACGCGCGGGAAAGTTTGTGAAGTAATTAGGGAGTGGATATTTCAAGTTTTTTAAACATAGTCAATACGTTAATAACGGGGTAAAGATATTTGATAGGGGTTAAATCAACAAGTGGTCTTAAAAAGGAAATATTAATCAGTTTTATAAGCTGTGTTTTATTAACCGTTAGGAAGCCCGATAAAAATGACAAAGGCTTAATATAAGTTTGTAACTCTCTTAGTGGTTATTATATGAACTCTTAGTAATTTGTAAAATTCACGTGATTTGGCCGCCATCTTTAATGTTGCATATTCAAACGGGTGGGTGGCCATCTTTGTTATTGTTTTAGGAAATTTACCATATTTACGTCAATTTTTTAACGCTTTTTAAACAAGTTGTTCCTAACGGATTTTTATATCGTTACGTACCTAGATGACTTGAACTTGATTATTATGACATATGTATCATATATTACCGTCACGTAACTTTTAATAACGACGCAAGGGAAAGCTTTCTAATTTATATTGAATACATTGCCACTATACGAAATATTTACATAAATTAAACAAGGTCGGTTCGCGCTCGTGAAATTTAAATAAACGTAATAAGTAATTACATTGGTATAATAACAAACAAACCGGGTTTTAGTTCTGTAACAATTAATCTAGTTTACATCTAAAAAAACCAACTTATACCGTTGCTTATTTGAATAAAATTGATAATAAAACTTTTTTACAAAACTCAAAAATGAATAATACAATGTTATAAAATAATTTTCAGCTCTGAACCTGAAATTAAATGTGTTTGTCAAATTGTTATCACTTTTCTAAATTATCTTACATCCTTCTATGTTTAAATTAAAAAACTCTGATTTAAATTTAAGACTTTATTTATATTTTACAACATTTGTTGTTGACACAAAGGAACTATCGTTAATAACATTTAACACGCTATCAATAAAAACCACTAACTCGTCTATCGCCTTTAAGAATCCAGTTTTTGGGGGTCGTTCCAAATGCATTTCGTGATAATTATGCTCTTTTTGAAAATATCTCATTCTTTGTGCAATCAAATCCATTTCAAGTTGACGATTAATTTTTTTCAATTCTTTATTTAAATGTTTAATCAGTTCATAGTCCTTGTTTTCTTTATAAGTCATTATTCCACAACAAAAACAAAGCGAAACTAGTTTGTATAAAACACGATGTGGTTAGTTCAGTACAGGTCGGACACAAAGGAATCTGATTACCGCTAACTATCTCTCTACGCCGTTAGCGCTCCTCTGATTACCGCGAACTATCTCTCTCTCTCTCCACGGCGTTAGCGCTCCTTTAAAGGAATGCTTTTCTCCGCGTTTATCTCCATTTTTAACGCTGTGATTTATTTAGAACAGGTGTTGAGCGGAGAATCCCCCGTTGCTATGGTGACCTCGGCGCGACGTTTATTTGAATATCAACAAACTTAGCAAATAACCTCGCCTGGTTTAAATGTTCTCCACTTAAATATACGTCGCTATCTATGGATATTTTCATTCGGATACATGATTACCTGATATGAAAACTGTACAAGTTTCAATATTTGGTTAAGTTGTCCCAAAACAGGGGAAACCATTTTCGTGTAAAGTTAATCTAACAATGCCTCACGTACATAAATCGTTTAAATTGTTTTATATTACCGTACCTTCGGTCTGGTCTAATAAGAAATCGAACATGTTTTGTTCGCGAAAGATAAGGAGAATGAGATTAAGAAACTATCATTTTTAATATTACCACTTCTATAATGAACTAAGGTAGTGCTTTTGGGTCCATACCGTTACTTAAACAACTCGCTCCTATATGAACTTTTAAACGGTTATTCGTGTTAAACGTGTACATTGCATAAAACATTTACGACAACATATAACCAGTCGAACATGTCTGCGATTATTTATAATTTTGCGTTAGTTTATCAATAATATCGTGTATATTAATTATAGTATTAAGAACTATACTTGTATTGAGCCGTTATAAATGTCGTAAAAATCTTTAATATTTAAATCTATCGTTAACTAGCTGTATATTATTCCGTGTTTACCAAGCGGCACGAGGAATGTTTACGTAGCGGTTTAATAGACTTTAACATGTACGGTCCGTTAATTTTCGTAAGTGGTAGCGAAATTATGGGAGGGGCCACTACGTGAAAGAACGCTCATTCAATTTGTGAACCTTTAAAATGATTAATAGTTTTATTAAATGGGTAGCAGATATGGGCTTATAGTAATATTTACAGATTCTATTTAGATTTTAGAGTGGCATTGCCATTTCTCACCACCAGGGGTAAATTGAACTCTTATAAACGTTCGTTGTTTATTAAAGGACATTATAGTATTGCCAGCATTAAAGGACATTATAGTATTGCCATTTCTCACCACTAGGGGTAAATTGAACTCTTATAAACGTAACAAATAACGAACGTTACTTAATTCGTTGACCGAGGGTATTAAAGAGCATTATAGTTTCACCACCAGGGGTAAATTAAGAACTTAGTGGCAGCACACACTACCCTGATTGTAACGACTGCATTATTAATGTAAGCAATGTTTAAATACTTGACCAACGAATGTTCCTGTATGCTAGTTTAATGTTGATATTTCGGTTAATATTGCAGTAAAAAGCTAAGCCTACCAAATACGTTGTCGTCAAAACTCGGACCAAAGCTATAACTTGTTTTTCTGTTATAATCTCCCGCGTATTAACTTGGTAATAATAATGGTTAAACGTATTTTATAGCGTCATATGAAATAACTTACTAACAGGTGTTTTCGGTAACGAGTTTAGGGTGAACCCTACGAAGCAAGAATTACATATTTCATTTTACGGAACAAAATTGGACGACAGTTGGATAATGAGTGATAAGGAAAATAACGAACCGTGTACGGCACTATTAAAAAGTATAAATATATTGAAAAAAAAAGAAACGAAAACTTCAAGCGGAATATATAGCAGCGAGAATAGAACTTGAAAGTGTCCTTCCTACGATACGAAAGGAGCATTCGTACGAGTCTTTAAAAATGTTTTCGGAACAAGAAAGATTATTAAGTTTTAAAAACTGGGTTAAATATGGAACCGAAGAGTTGGCCGCCTGTTGATTTTATTCGCTCAAGAACGACTCGAGTGTTAAATGCCCTTTTTGCGCAGTGGTGGTTGAGGAATGGAAAGATGAAGACATACCGTTAATAGTTCATTGTCGTTCAATTCCATTGTGTCCATATATTCGAGGATGCCAAGTTGGAAAGGTAACAATATTACAAAAGTCGTAAACATATTTTAATTTCAAAGTGTAACGAAAAATATTATAATAAAGTATCAATGTAAAAAAATATGTATCCGAGTTTTTTAATACCGCCTTTACATTAAATTTTAAGTGTTAAACTGTAAGTGTTCTAAAAATCATTGTTAGTTTACTTTAATTAAAAAGTACTTTTATACGGTCCCCTTAAAATGTTATTAAAAAATAACAATGAATTCAATAGAAAGAACGTTTATTCACAATTTCTTTACAACGGTTTTAATATAAGAAATTTGATTAGTTTTACAATATTCTTGAAAATAAATCAAAGCATCCATTTGCTTTTCAGTCGGCAATTTGAATTCGGCGGGAAAAACCACGTTAGATGTAGTTTTTGTTGACTCGTATGATTCCATTCTTTCATCGCGCTTTTTACATGCCACAATAAGTTCGTTAAGATAATCGATAATTTTATCATCTGACATTTCCTCTTGCTCGGTATAATGGAGAGATTCACTCGCCTCACAATCACACGCCAGATCCGATTCTTCTTTTATTTTATTACAAGATAAATGAGTCATTAAATGATGTTTGAAACCTCTCACGGACTGGTATCGTTCCTCACATATCCAGCATTTCTTTGGTACTCTAAGCAGAGACATCTTTCTCTTTCCCATAGCGGCTGGCTTATGAAAACAACAACGCATCTATGAAAATTATTTCACGACTTGTGACGTAGTTTATATCACGTGATCTGTTGAAAAAAAGTTGAAAGCTGAAGGAAGCCTACAGAATTGAAAAAACTGAAACTAAATCTCCAAATGGATTTTCCAATGGAGTCACGAAATGCTTTTGGAAATACTGGGTACTTAAAGGCGACGAATTAGGTACATTCATAGCGACGGCGATAGTAAAATATCCATTTTTATTTCCAAGTGTGATCCCGAGTTTGGTAATTGCTAGGATGCTTGGATAACGCCGCCATCTTTAGTTACGTTAGCTTAATAAAATTAACCACCTGCACATTAAAACCGTTACGGAAATTAAACCAAAATGGTTTACAACGAAATAGAAACAGCTGCTAGAGTTTCCAACGCGTCCCGCTAGGGGTTATAAAATGTCAGAGTAGTTACATTTACACTTTCAGTTACGTTAGCTTAATAAAATTAACCACCTGCACATTATTCTTAAAACCAACGCGTCCCCCTAGGGGGTTTTAGGTAGTATATATATCCTTAAGTCGCCCGAATCTCGGAATCCTGACCCTAGTGAGCCTTCCCGGAGTAACAAAAATGTAAGTTTCTATAGGTGTTTTTTTAATGTTACAAATACTTAGTTTTTTCTTCTAGGGAATCGTTTGTAGCCGTACACATTCTTTTTGCCATGATTTGGCCTAAAAATAAATATACGTCATCAAAACGATTTTTAGTAAAAGAGGTAATTTTTTTAAGTTTTATATAGTAATTAGTATAGTATTTATTGTAATAGTTAGTGTAGGGAGCTGTTGGCAGGGCGTGTAACCCGGCCACCTAAATTAATGGCTTCAAAAGTCGTTTGATGACTTCGGCCTATGGTGGTGCCTTGGGTAATAGCCTAGTTGATTATTATTATTATTATATTTAAAGTTCCATATAAATCTTACAGATTGGATACAAAACTTCGGATGGTCGCGAAGACCTCATTGTTTTTCGAACACCGGCTGCTCAAAATTATTCGGGGGATACAAACCGCAAAATGAACGCGATTAGCAACCATGTCAATAAGCTTCCCAGGGCTCAGGGACAATACGATATTGAGGCCGTCGATCGCCATGTTTTAAATATAACGCGACTGGCCGAATACGTTATTGTCAAAGAAAGGCAAACGAAAGAGTACCTGGGAAACTTTATCGACTTAGATCGAATAATTGTGGCCACGAGATTCGAGTGTCCTAATTTCCCCGAATTAGAGCTACAGCCGGGAGAATTTCACCACCATTTTAACAACGACCATACGCGGTATGAATCAATGACCACCATCTTTTGTCGGGGAAAATATATAGTATTTCTTATTTTACAGAAATGTGTGCGCCTATGAAAAGGCGAGGCAAGTGGCCGCATATGTAAAAAGTATAGAGGGTAATCCCCTAGAAATATATCCCGAGAAACAGGACGACCCGACCGAATCGCCACCAGCCACATCTCCGAAAAACCCGAAACCTCCAGCGAACAAACCTAGGGAGCTTGATCTTCGAAATGGTAATTATAAAACAAAACTATCATGTTTCTAATTTTTAATTTGAAATATTAATTACAGCTCCGGGAATCACTATCGTCGTAGAAGGCGGTAAAACATTAGGTTCCGAAAAAATAATTACAATTCTAATACCATTTTCCATTTCTAGGTTCCGAGTTAAAAATTATCTTATAACACGTTTTGTAAAAAAAAATTGTATAAAAATTGTATAAAAAAAATTGTTTAAAAAATTGTATAAAAAATGTATAAAAAATTGTATAATAGGTTGTATTAAAATAAAGCAACATACTGATCAAAAGAGGTAAACTTATTGTTACGTATCACTAAATTTTAAATGTGTAGTTATTTAACATTTTAAAAAATTTGCAGGTGGACTTGGCCCAAAAGCGTTTGGTATAAATTTACACGCCTCCCTCATTCAGGCGGAGTTTCACCAGCTGGTTATTTCGGCGTGAGAGAAAAACGCGCGCCACACCGCCGTGGAGAGAGAGCGATTCATCGAGGTTCCCCGAAAAGCGCAGAGAGAGAGAGAGTTTCGCAGAAAGAGAAAGGCCGCGAGCTATTAAAAAATTCCTGCACGTTTTATACAAGGACTAAATGTTATAGTTGAATTGATTCGATAACAAAAAGTGGATTATTCATACAATGTCCTTTAAAAAGGGTACGTTAAAACTTTTTAAACTTTAATTTTATTTAACACGTATTTTATTTTAGTTTCTCTGACGTTACATTCACCCACTCAATTGGTAGTGACCGTATCAATATTTAACAAAGAGCCAGGTATTTATATTTCTAATGGAGCTCAAAGTACGGACATTTCCTTAGAAACATGGGACGCCCTTACAAAAGAATGGTCTTCAGTCATTGAAAATCTAAACTCAACAACAATAAAAAAGATTTATCTGCCAATTCCGACCGTCGAACCTTATTCCGATTGTACTTTTGAACACAATTTCGAAGTTTCTTGTTCGGGAGGAAGATTTTCATGGAATTTAATGCCGTTTACTCAAAAATATTTGAGTAAACGAAATAAACTTATCAGCCAGTCTATCACTTAGTAGAGCGCAAGTTCTGGCTTTAAATGAAATTAAAGTGTTTATAGATGAACAGTTAAGTCTGTTAAAACAAAGCGCACCGGTTATAGACTTAATGTTTAGTGTTTTGGTCGACAATTTTTTGAAATTTCAAGCGGTTTATAAACCATTACAGAAGCGACAAATTCCCTGTGTCTTTATAGAAATTTACGCCGCCTTTCGTATTTCTCAGGATCACCAAGTGGAAAAATATTTTTTGGAACAATTTATAGGTTATTGTCCATTTGACGTAAGGGATTTGATTGATCATTGTTTAAATGATGTAATATATTTGAAAAACATTTTATAAATAAATTTTTTATTAGTAAATGTGTTCTTTGTTATTATACCATACGAAAAATTAGTTTACACTAGCAAATTATATACACGAGGAACCATGATAATAATAGTTTCAGTATATTTTCAAAAAAGCCTCCTCAGGACAGGCGCTACTAGCGACGATGCGTAACGTCAGAAAATAGCTTATTTTAATTGTACATCATTTAAAATTTCCTTACCAACGCGTTCAGAATAGTCTTTTCGTATATCAGTTTTAATATGATGAAAACGAGGGGAAAGACACTCGCTCACAAAGTTTTATTGATTTAACGTCTACATTTTAATACTCATTGTTTCTGGTTGAAAATTATAAAATGCTACAAAGTGGTCTAGATTTCTTCCGATCTAGAGTTTCAATGACATGAGTAATTAAGCTATAGACCAGAGCCTTCTCGTTAGTGCTTGAATAGGGCGCTTGGTTTGAATCATGCTCGTATGGTATATTACCGCAGTTGTGGTTTAAAACGAATTTACATCTCGGGTAATATTTAGCGTGCTCTTCCATCGGAATATCGTTCTTGTCCCAAACCAATAGCTCTCCAGCACAACAGAAGCATTTGACACAATCTTTGTTATACGTGTAGAAGAGACCTGCTTGTGCTAAATCTCTCACGTCTATGTAATCAATCTGGAAATCCTTAAACGACTGTAATCTTAGAAATTCAGATCGCATAGGTCCTAAATTACAAAAATCGTTCGTTTCGCGTAGCACGGGAATGTTATCCGTAGTTTCATCCTGAACAAATTTGCAATTCGGGAACCGTTGGATGTGAATTAGTAAGGGTACATTCCCCTCTTTCCAATCGTTAACCAAACCATCACAGCAGAAACACATGACAATATTTTTATTCCCAAAGTAAAAAAAAGCCGTCGTTTGCCAACTCGTTTACATTTAAAAAGGTTGCCGAAAAATTTGAGTTGAAACTCTCTATTCTTTTTCTTTCAAAGTGCATTTTTACGTATTTAAAGCTGGTTAAAAATTTAGCTCGCGCAAAATGTAACCGGCGTCACGCAGCGGCCACTGTCGTCACCTAGCGGTAAATTGTAACTAGCGTCACCTAGCGGTAACTTAAAAGCCGCTATCTAGTGGTTATGGTTTTCAAAACACCTGGCACAAGAAAAAAAACCAAATATATAGTTAAACAGACGAGCGTTATTAAAGGGTACTCTTCGAAGAAAGGCATTTCTTCCAATATGTTAAACTTTTTTTAAACTTATCATGTATAGTTCAATAATACCGCCTCTCAAACGGTACCAAATAGTCCAAAATTGCCCTTTCACCCTAAACTCGTTACCGAAAACACCGGTTAGTAAGTTATTTCATATGACGCTATAAAATACGTTTAACCATTATTATAACCAAGTTAATACGCGGGAGATTATAACAGAAAAACAAGTTATAGCTTTGGTCCGAGTTTTGACGACAACGTATTTGGTAGGCTTAGCTTTTTACTGCAATATTAACCGAAATATCAACATTAAACTAACATACAGGAACATTCGTTGGTCAAGTATTTAAACATTGCTTACATTAATAATGCAGTCGTTACAATCAGGGTAGTGTGTGCTGCCACTAAGTTCTTAATTTACCCCTGGTGGTGAAACTATAATGCTCTTTAATACCCTCGGTCAACGAATTAAGTAACGTTCGTTATTTGTTACGTTTATAAGAGTTCAATTTACCCCTAGTGGTGAGAAATGGCAATACTATAATGTCCTTTAATAAACAACGAACGTTTATTAGAGTTCTTAATTTACCCCTGGTGGTGAAACTATAATGCTCTTTAATACCCTCGGTCAACGAATTAAGTAACGTTCGTTATTTGTTACGTTTATAAGAGTTCAATTTACCCCTGGTGGTGAGAAATGGCAATGCCACTCTAAAATCTAAATAGAATCTGTAAATATTACTATAAGCCCATATCTGCTACCCATTTAATAAAACTATTAATCATTTTAAAGGTTCACAAATTGAATGAGCGTTCTTTCACGTAGTGGCCCCTCCATAATTTCGCTACCACTTACGAAAATTAACGGACCGTACATAAAAAAGTCTATAAAAACCGCTACGTAAACATTCCTCGTGCCGCTTGGTAAACACGGAATAATATACAGCTAGTTAACGATAGATTTAAATATTAAAGATTTTTACGACATTTATAACGGCTCAATACAAGTATAGTTCTTAATACTATAATTAATATACACGATATTATTGATAAACTAACGCAAAATTATAAATAATCGCAGACATGTTCGACTGGTTATATGTTGTCGTAAATGTTTTATGCAATGTACACGTTTAACACGAATAACCGTTTAAAAGTTCATATAGGAGCGAGTTGTTTAAGTAACGGTATGGACCCAAAAGCACTACCTTAGTTCATTATAGAAGTGGTAATATTAAAAATGATAGTTTCTTAATCTCATTCTCCTTATCTTTCGCGAACAAAACATGTTCGATTTCTTATTAGACCAGACCGAAGGTACGGTAATATAAAACAATTTAAACGATTTATGTACGTGAGGCATTGTTAGATTAACTTTACACGAAAATGGTTTCCCCTGTTTGGGACAACTTAACCAAATATTGAAACTTGTACAGTTTTCATATCAGGTAATCATGTATCCGAATGAAAATATCCATAGATAGCGACGTATATTTAAGTGGAGAACATTTAAACCATGCGAGGTTATTTGCTAAGTTTGTTGATACTCAAATAAACGTCGCGCCGAGGTCACCATAGCAACGGGGGATTCTCCGCTCAACACCTGTTCTAAATAAATCACAGCGTTAAAAATGGAGATACACGCGGAGAAAAGCATTCCTTTACAGGAGCGCTAACGCCGTGGAGAGAGAGAGATAGTTCGCGGTAATCAGATAAGCGCTAACGGCGTAGAGAGATAGTTAGCGGTAATCAGATTCCTTTGTGTCCGACCTGTACTGAACTAACCACATCGTGTTTTATACAAACTAGTTTCGCTTTGTTTTTGTTGTGGAATAATGACTTATAAAGAAAACAAGGACTATGAACTGATTAAACATATAAATAAAGAATTGAAAAAATGAATCGTCAACTTGAAATGGATTTGATTGCACAAAGAATGAGATATTTTCAAAAAAGAGCATAATTCTCACGAAATGCATTTGGAACGACCCCCAAAAACTGGATTCTTAAAGGAGATAGACGAGTTAGTGGTTTTTATTGATAGCGTGTTAAATGTTATTAACGATAGTTCCTTTGTGTCCACAACAAATGTTGTAAAATATAAATAAAATCTTAAATTTAAATCAGAGTTTTTTATTTTAAACATAGAAGGATGTAAGATAATTTAGAAAAGTGATAACAATTTGACAAACACATTTAATTTCAGGTTCAGAGCTGAAAATTATTTTATAACATTGTATTATTCATTTTTGAGTTTTGTAAAAAAGTTTTATTATCAATTTTATTCAAATAAGCAACGGTATAAGTTGGTTTTTTTTAGATGTAAACTAGATTAATTGTTACAGAACTAAAACCCGGTTTGTTTGTTATTATACCAATGTAATTACTTATTACGTTTATTTAAATTTCACGAGCGCGAACCGACCTTGTTTAATTTATGTAAATATTTCGTATAGTGGCAATGTATTCAATATAAATTAGAAAGCTTTCCCTTGCGTCGTTATTAAAAGTTACGTGACGGTAATATATGATACATATGTCATAATAATCAAGTTCAAGTCATCTAGGTACGTAACGATATAAAAATCCGTTAGGAACAACTTGTTTAAAAAGCGTTAAAAAATTGACGTAAATATGGTAAATTTCCTAAAACAATAACAAAGATGGCCACCCTACCCGTTTGAATATG
This sequence comes from Leiobunum rupestre, assembly GCF_980474605.1. Lineage (NCBI taxonomy): Eukaryota > Metazoa > Arthropoda > Arachnida > Opiliones > Sclerosomatidae > Leiobunum > Leiobunum rupestre. The sequence goes on from NC_143386.1 coordinate 3,931,310, forward strand.
CAACATTAAAGATGGCGGCCAAATCACGTGAATTTTACAAATTACTAAGAGTTCATATAATAACCGCTAAAAGAGTTACAAACTTATATTAAGCCTTTGTCATTTATATCGGGCTTCCTAACGGTTAATAAAACACAGCTTATAAAACTGATTAATATTTCCTTTTTAAGACCACTTGTTGATTTAACCAATATCAAATATCTTTACCCCGTTATTAACGTATTGACTATGTTTAAAAAACTTGAAATATCCACTCCCTAATTACTTCACAAACTTTCCCGCGCGTCGTTTTTAAAGGTTAAGTGACGGTAATATATAGTTTTTGATGCATTTACAATGTCATAAGCTAGGCCCAAGCCATCTACCGACTTTTAATGCGACGTTTTATGTTAATATATATAAAAAATTGTTAGCAACAACTTGTTTAAAAATAAACTTGATCTAAAGTATATATGGCAAATTCCCTAAAAATAACAGACATGGACACCGTTTTCAATACACAGAACCCGTTTAAATATGAATCATTAAAGATGGCGGCCAAAACACATGAATTTTTCCAGCCCAAAATGACTAACAACCGCTAAAAGAAAGACCACTCGAAACCAGCCTACAAACTTTACCCCGTTATGTGTTGTAAATATGAATCATTTTTACCGCGCTTCGGGAAGGCGCGTTTAAGAGTCTATACTTTTTATGTGCTTAAAGATTAATAACCTAAAAACCGTTAAAAAGGTGCCCGTATTAGGGGTGACTTATATTTGAAACTTCTACCCGAATCCAAAGATACCAGTCTAGTGGTGAAGCATTGACAAATGTTAAACTTTCACCAGCAATCTTTATGGAAGACCCATTTCAATTACCGTAAATAAGATGGTGCGTGTCACGTGACGCGGCTATAATCATTAACGAACCATATAGGGACAACTTGTTACCCAATGAGACACCCCTGGTGGGACACTATAAATATGACCACGAATGACAGGTTATAACACGATACAAGCTTTATCCCGTTATGTTCAGTCATTAAAAGTGAATCATTTTAACCACGCTTCCTAACGGTTATTACAACACAGCTTATTATGATGTAACCTTTTATTATACCTTTAACTCTCAATTTCTTCCTAAGAGTTCAACCAAGACACCACTTGTTAATTGGTCGATACATTTTCTCCCTAATCATTTCACATGTTAAAGAATTTTCAAGTCAAAAATTACTAAGAGTTCTTATAACAACCGCTAAAAGAGAGACCACTCGAAACCAGCCTAAAAGCTTTACCCCGTTATGTGTTGTTAGCGTAAATATGAATCATTTTTACCGCGCTTCCTAACGTTAAAACACAGCTTATAAAACTCATTAATATTTACTTCTTAAGATTACTTAAGACGCTTCCTAACCGTCTTCAGAACATGTTAAATAATTTTCTCGCCAAAATGCTAAAAGCTCAACCATATAACATCCACTAAAAGAGATCACTTGTTCGGGTCCATAATCCCAAAGACGCTTCCTAACCGTCTTCAGAACATGTTAAATAATTTTCTCGCCAAAATGCTAAAAGCTCAACCATATAACATCCACTAAAAGAGATCACTTGTTCGGGTCCATAATCCCAAAGACGCTTCCTAACCGTTGTCAGGTAATTAAACCATGCAAAAGTTTATACTAGTAAATACAAACTTTACCCCCCTCCACTTGTTCATTGATCCTTTTCGCGCTTACATCATCATAAACACATGTTAAATCCCCGCCAAAACTTTAACAGTTCAACCATATAGCTACCAGGTCAATTAGCTCTAACGTGTTATTATAAAGGTACAAACTTTACCCGTTTCCCCGCCAAAATCATGTCAAACATGTAATAGACCTATAGAGTTTAACCACTTGTTGATCGACGCTTACACTTTCCCGCCAAAAATTAATATTCAAACATATAATATAACTACTTGATGATCCTAAACACATGTTACTATACTATCCATATAACAGGTCAATGACCCCTAACGGTAAAACAATACTTGGCACGCTCATTAATATTCACCCTTTTTTAATTGACCTTGAACAGGTCGACTAACTAGGCTAATTAATTAACACCTGTGCTCGTTACGCACGAGTGCACGCGTGACACGCGCCCGAGGGGGGGCGGAATCGCGATTCCCCGCTTCATTCCCCCCGTCACGCAGCTGTGGACGCGTGGGGGAAAGCACGCTGCGCCCCCCGCGCTTGGCTAGGAATACGGTACTATACTACTAACGTTGAACCAAGTAAAAATTAGCCTTATAATAGGAAAATTATTATTTCTTATTATTTTATAAATTTCAACTAATTTTGTTTAATAATTAAAAGTAGAACAAGTTCTGCAGTAGAACGCTCACTTGTCGTGCAAGAGGGCTCGGGTTCGAATCCCAGCCGATTACACTACACGCAATGACAAAAAGAGGGCGCTTTTGGAAAAACCTTTTCCCTGATTCTAAGAAACTAGGTACGCAGTGATTACGGTTTGCCCCGAAAATGCGAACGCGTTCGCAGGCCTGATAGACAGACCCACAGACAGACAGACTGACAAGGTGGTTTTATAACCCCTCCTAAGGTACAAAGTCCCCTCGGAGGAGAAATCAAAACGGACGGATTCCGTGCGCCTACCATGATTACAATTTTGTTTTGTGGAAGCTGTGGAGGGGTAAAGGATTACGAATGGATTTTGTTTGTCTGCAGAGTTCGTCGTAAGTGTCGTCTGCTATTTTATTTTAAAGCGGCCTATGACGTTTTCTTGGAGTTGTAGGATTTTATAACCTAATTTCAAGCGTAATATTTAATCTAATTAATCTTAGAAAGGGAATGTTATTATAAATCATGTATTTTTATAATAATTGACCATATTTAAGTGATAAATTCATTTAATTTTGGTAATATTTCGTCGCTTAAGTCAGCGCCATGTGTATAAGGCCAAGGCCCAAAATAATATTTGCCTACCGTTATCTTGGATAAATTATTATTGTATTTGAGCGTTTTATTTAAATGTTAGTTTGAATTTACAAATTTAGATTGTATAATTTCTAACTAAAAAGGTAACATGGGTCACCTGAATATTTTAAGAACACTTCCAGAAAATACCGACCCAACCTTTCTTTCAGTGGCTATAGACCCATTACGGTTGTGTTTGCAAACACTGTTCATATTTTAAATTAATTATGATTTTCTGTTTGCGTAAACATAAAACAAGGGAAATGCCTATAGGTTAAATATCAGGTTACACCTATTATCCACGTATGTGTATTTTTTGGGGTTATCATTTTTGACTGCGGGTACCTCCTTAGCTCAGATTTGTATTGTATTCCTTTCTCAGGAGAGTTCTAAAGGTTGATTTTGTTTACTAGCCCCATGTTAACACCAAACCCTTCATTTGCATGGAAGCAGCCTTAGTGAGCAGTTTTAAAGAGGGTCTTTATTTTGAAATAATTTTTCATTGACATTTCTGTCAAATATGTGTAAATACATTTATAGGTACTTGGCAGCAGGACATCACGCAAAGTCACCTATGCTTTTTGCTATAGATATAAATTTTCACTCAAAATGATGGTCATTGCCAAACTTACTTAGTTAAGTCACTAAATTCATATTAACACGTTAATAGGAATTTGATTCTTAATATACGTAATATTGGCTTCAAATTTTCAAATGTGATAGAGACCGCTATTATTCGTTGAACACTACCTGACAAGGTTTATGATTGAAAATCGTTAATAGATTAAAGACGAATGCACAAAAAAATTTTCTTTGTGCATTCGTCTTTAATTAGATGGTTTTAAAACGTGACTGAACTGCATGAGCATACGTACTCCTAATTACATGGCTATACTACACATGCCCAATTTTCTTCAAAACTAACTGGAAATCTAACGTGTGAACAGATTTCCAAACTCTATGAACCGCAGATAAATCAAAACGAGGGTATGTGTACGTGGCTAATGTGAATATATGTTGATACGTATATACACTTATACATGTAAACATACACACATTTATACATACACATGTGTGTGTGTGTATGTATGTATATACATAAATATATACACGTGTAATAAACTCCTTTCAAATACTGAAACTACAGAGATTACACGTCTTATAGTTATTTTTGAGGGAAGACGCCAATTTAATGATTTAATAATACTTTTATTTGTTCATACCTCCACCTTAGCTCACTGTTCTTCGGTTCTGGCAACGGGCACGTCTAGCTACACTTACAAGGAGACATCCCGAAGTGTAACCTGCGATTTTGTTCAAACTCGGGGGATTGGTAGACCTTCATGTAACTTGAAAAATCCTAAAGGGAATTTATTCAATGGGCAACCGTTTTGCCATGGCAACGAAAAATGTTTTTGACAACAACAAATTAAAATTTTCCCATTGATAATAACATGGGATTTTGACCTCAAATTGATCAAAAGTTGATCAGTTTTGATGTTTTTTTTTGTCAATTTATATCTATTTTTTCTATTTTAACCAATTTCAAAATTTCTAAAATACTGGGGAGTATGGGAAAAATTGGTGGACGGTTTGGACGCACAGCTTCCCCCCCCCCAAATGGGGGTCGAAAGGGGGAAAATTAAAATTTCGCCAACCTTTGAAAGCTTATAGCTCTGCAACCGCTCATCCTAGTTACTTGTGTAATAGCGCATTCGAAAGCGTGACTCAAGCCCAATAACTAATGTCTCGTGCAGGTATAGGCTATCTCGCTTAGTTCCGAAGATATAGTTCAGCGACGATTGGAAAAACCTCAATATGTTCAATGATAAAAATATACTTGGAAAATCAATTTTATTTTATTTTAGAACATTTACACGTTACACTTCGTCATCAGAGTCGATAATCCCCATGTCCTCTATCATATTGGCACAATCTTCAAGAATACATGCTGAAGAACAGCGAATGTTATTTACCATACACTTGCATGTAGGCAACTTGCATTCTTTCTTACATTTACAAGCCATAAGCTCCAAAACTGAATTAGGCGCAGACTGTGCTTTCATCCAATTTACTTTTATTTCGTGGTCGTCAATTATCTGGCCATCTGAACTAGGTATAGCTGGTTGTTTTTCCAAACTACTTCGCCAAATAGCTGCTTGATAGTTTGCGCGCCTCGAATGTCGGTGCATCCTTGCTCGGAGGTAGCTGACTAGAATCTACTTGAACTTTCTTTAGCCTAAAAAGGTCATAGCGAAGATTGTTTACTGAACTTGATTTTGAGGTGGTTAATTGCGTACATTATAATAATAATAATAATAATCAGCTAGGCTAATACCCAAGGCACCGCCTTAGGCCTAAGTCATCAAGCGACTTTTGAAGCCTTTAATTCAGGTGGCCGGGTTACACTGCGTAGGACGGTGGTGGCAAGCCCTTCATGCCACGCGAGCCAACAACTCCCTACACTTACTATTACCGTTAACCTCAACAAGTTTTTATGGAAGGGGAAACCGAAGAGCTCGGGGAAAAACCCCTTAAACCAGTGGGGAGAGAACTTGCAAACTCAACGCAGAAGGAGTTGTGCCGAGTTTTTCACCCAGTGCCACAAGCTGGGATGGAACCCGGCTCCTCTTGCTGCGAGGCGAAAGTGCTAACCACTCCGCCACCCCACTAGCAAGTAAACTCTAAGTTTATCAAAAAGATCGTCTTCTATAGTCCAAGATTTCTCTAATTCTGACATCGCTTTCTGCATGGCGCCACCTATCACTTTAAACTAGACATTTTCCAAGGCCACTGAAAGCGCTGGTCGTATCACAAACAGTGAAAGCGTGCATTCCTGGTAAAGCCTCACACGCTTCTTTCCAAGGGATTCTGCGACACGTTTAATTGGTAATGTCGAAATTATAACATTTTTAAATCGACTTGGTCATGGCATATAATACACACAATTGGAAGAAATCAATACGGCTCTTTGTCTTGAAAAAATTGAGGCCTGTGACGAATCGGATGTACCATTACTTAAGACGTTTTACCCAAATGTTCCGACAACTTAAGCCTACGACATAGATGAAACTCTTAGCGGCTTGGGCACGTCTCACCGAGATCAAGGCTTGACGAGGTCTCGAGATAACCGAAGAAGCAATGGTTGTGATACGACCAGCGCTTTCAGTGGCCTTTGGAAAATGTCTAGTTAAAAGTGATAGATGGCGCCATGAAACCAACCACTCGCTTGGCTCACGGACTAGTGACCTAGGTCCTGGTGTTGATAACATAAAAAAATTGAATATGTTACTTTTTAAAAAACTACTAGGTTATAGATATGGACCAGTGTGTGTAAACTGATTAGACCCCTGATAATGGATCAATCGTGTATCTGAAACTAGTCGGGTTCATTTTAATTATTTAATTTATCTTGTGCACTTTTAAATATATAATTGTTGGCATTATTTATCTCGTATTATTTGCACTAATCGCTACTTTTAATTTATGCTATAGAATATTTCAATTTTGAAATGCGTTTTACTATACAAAAGTAATTAATAATCTCGTTACCTTTGTTTTTATCAGAAACAAAGTTTTTAAAGAACTGTGCAAAACTGAGTAAAATTTGTCACGCCAGAGCCAACATTTGAGCACGGGTCCTCCAACTGATAAACCCATACATTACCAATAGAAAACACCGGGCAACATTACGGTATGTGAAATAGACTGTACTCATCCACCACGGCTATATAGTTTCATGGTGAATATTCTAAGCTTTTTCCACTGCCCCCCAGGTGGTTAATTATAGATTTCTGTTCTTATTCATTTGTGAGAAAATAGCAATGCAATGGATTTTCCCGTCATTTAACATTGGCTTAAGAAGCTGGTCTACATGTACATCTAGATAGCTGTAAAAAGTGGTTTAAGTTATATTTCATTGTCTAAGCTAACCAGTAAGAAGATTCAAATACTTTGCACTTATATTGTTATTATGAATGAGATCGTTGAAGGTTCCAAACGAATCTCTTTCTTTTTTCATAACTGAAAATGTATATTGTCATAAAATTACTCTAAATATTTATAATACTCCTATGTAAAGTTTATTATTATTTTCATAGTTCATTTTACAATTGGTTTTTTCTTTGTTAACCACATATATAACTTTGCATGTAAAATAAAATTTGTCTCAGTCATGTAGGAAATTGAGTTTTCAATTTTTTTTTGGCACTTTAATTCATTTGCTTATATTGTGGATATTTTTCCAAGAAATATCTAGTGGGACAACCTGTGATAAAAAAAATTGAGTTAACAATATAAGTTTAAAGTAGTATGACCTAATTAATTACATTTAATTTACTTTCTGTAAATGGAAAGAGCAAAATATCAGTTTAAAGGTAGGGTGGCAGAGAGGTTAGGAGCTGGGTTTGATCCCAACTTATGGCACCGGGTGAAAACTCGGAACTACTCCTTCTGCGTTGAGTTCGCAAGTTCTCTCCCCACTGGTTAAAGGGGTTTTCCCCCGAGTTCTTCGTTTTCCCTTCCCATACACACTTGTCAAGATTAACGGTAATAGTTAGTGTAGGGAGCTGTTGATTCGCGTGGCATGAAGGGCTTGCCACCACCCTCCTACGTGTCGAAACCCGGCCACCTGTTTAAAGGCATTATAAGTCGCTAGATGACTTGGGCCTAAAGTGGTGCTTTGGGTATTAGCCTGAGTATTATTCTTAAGAGGATCGAGCCGGGTTTTTTCTCAGCTTGTGGCACTGCTTTAAAAATTCAAGATAACTCTTGTGTTGATTTTGCAAGTTCCCATGTGGCCACTACCCTTATAAACAATTTAACCCAGCCCACTGAAATAATGGCAACACTATTGTCGATGACTTAGCTTTTAGCTGAGCTAATAATTATTATTACTTTTGATTGAATTGAACATGAAAAAAGCTTGCAGAATAGAAGCATTGAAATAACTTCGAAGTGTATTATTTTCATTCATTCATTATTATGACAAATGTTTTGGTTTTTTCTAACAACTAGGTCCCACTGTCAGTAAAGTTCACTTTATCACTTTGGTGAAGAATACACTGAATTATTAGTGCAAAAGCCACCGAGAGCACTCCCGGGCCCCAATAAAGCTATTGTTATTAAAGATAGTGTTCGTACAGGGTTGGGCTATCCACGGAAAAACAAAATTGGGGTTGTCGATGGGAAACTATTTGTATGTATTAGTGACCCAGTTTTAGATACCTGTGAAAGTTAGGTTTTTCTTCAATATCCCAAGTTAGTAAAGGATTTTTCTTGTAAGGCTGCTCAAAATGTTCCCATTGTTTTTCACCTTACAAGTTACAAAAAAAATACTACTGCACTAGCTCTGCAGACGAGACCACAATTCTAAATCAAACTAAAAGAAACCAAACCCCTTGAGTGATGCATTTCGAAGGTCATAAGCGTCATTCCATTATCACCCACGAAAAAAGGGAGGGAAGGATCTTTTATTTTTAGTAGGGTGCAACTGTCCTTAACCAAAAACCTTAACGCCGACTCAATTTTTGATCATCAGGATCGGAGTTGGGGTAGAGGACAAAAGTTGGGGATTCCAGACTTTCGGGGGAAGGGGTCCCCGTACAAACACTAATTAAAGATAACAATACATTTTATTGGAGGAACTTTTTAGAAGGGTTTAAACCTAGGCATCTGGTAAGTGCTTTTTGAAGCCTAACCTAAAGCAAGTATAAATTTTTCTTAAGTTTTTTTGCCTAGAGCCTATTTGAAGCCAGCTTATTTTGAAAATAAGCCGGCACTTTCCCCAAGTGAAAAATATGCATGAAAAGCCAATGAAATTTTTTATCTCCTCATGTTTGTTGATTCTACATGTAGGTTCGACTAACAAGTAAGAATTAAAGATTGACCTAGGCTTTATAGGTCTAAAATTTCAAGGTAACTCAGACACTTTACACCAAGGCTTTTGATTTAAAAATTTATTTTTATAAACTTCCAATAAAACTAAATTCCATGTTCTCTCTCGTTTTCATAATCGTAAAAGAGTCAAGTAAAATAATGGTTTTTTGGAAATCCAACAATGGCAATCTAGTGAACACTATTTGCTAGTCAGTGTGAAGAGGACATTTTTAATGTAGTACACTCCATTACCTAATTTTTTCTAAATGCCATTATAATAGGCGTTTAGTTTTAAAATAAATCTGCTATCAAACTGAAATTATGAAATTAGAAGTATTGCAGATCCAGCCTACAATTGTGTTGTCGTAAAAGTTTAGCATGAGTTTTGCACTTTTAAAAGCCCCGATTATTTTTACAAATAATTGATTACATGTTCTACTTGGTAGACAGATATTTTTTAATTCATGATCCAGGTTGTGACCCTTTTCATTGCAATGTAACATTTACTGAATAAGCCTATAGGTATTTTCTTGGAAATTGTACATAGTCAATAACATATTATAAAAATTTACCAGTATGATTTTTCCAGTGAAGTCTGTCAACAAGGAACCTTGTGTTGTTAAAAAGTTGTGGCTCTGTTCAGGCAATGTTTGAAGAGCACAAGCATTATTATACATAAACCATGCAGTTTGGAAATATATAAAATCTATTTAGTACAGATAGCCAACCATGCGACATGGCTCTATAAAGTCACAAAATGATTTCCAGCCGAAACTATTTTTCTTCTAATTTTTTATTTGTAAAAATGCAGTGGTAGCCTTTGCAGGTACATATTTGACGCTTATAACATTTGTAGTAAATAAAGATGGATACTTCTCCTGTAAGAGATATTATATATCTAGATCTACTAACATTCAATACACGCTTATGCTAACCAGGGTTACCACAAAATTTTCAGATTCAATTTACGCAAGTAAATTCAAAGTACCAGCCTTTTTTTAATCGTGTTGTCGAAATTGTTAAGGTTATATTTAGATTCACAACATAACATATTGTAATAAACTCTCCTTCAATAATATTCTAATTACGAATCACTAGAGTAAGTTTACACGTCTTATATTTAATTTTAGGGAAGACGCCTTGATAATAATATAAATTGTTTATTCACTCATACCATTCCTCTTTCCACTGAGCTATCCTTCGTCTCTATTTACTCGTAAGGTTCCGTTTCTGCTAGTCCACTTGATCTAGCTAGGGGGCTTTATATATACCAAAATAGTATGGCACTAAGCCAAGGACCTCATACGTCACTTTTAATAGGGCCCCCTACATCTCCCCCCCTTAAAAGACGAAGAATAGCTTAGTCTATACAATCTAAATTGTTACAAAATATTATTCTTATTAATTACTTTCTTTTTGTTAACTTATACAAAACATAAATAAAGATTTAGCAATTTGCTTGTAAATGTCTTTACTTGAGTCTTCTTCAACGTCTTACTGGAGGTTTTTAATCACATGGTACGGATAAGGCATTCGATGTGGTGGAACAGGTGGCAAGGCATGACTTCGTCGTTGGGCTTGCGTCCGGGGTTCTCGTCGTTCGGCGGTACAGTTCCTCACAAGATGGTTATGCCCACACCTGAAGCAACGACCCTGGAAATGTCGATGAATATGACGGGTCTCTCGAGCAGGATGACGGGTCACGGTTGAGTGGGACCGGCGACGAACTTCTTCTGAATACCTCCTTGTCTTTGCTGGAGCGGTTGGAGTGGAAAAACTAACCCTTCTCCCATGTCTTGGGGAGGTTGGCTCGAAAAAATCCACAAACCGTACCACAGGGCGGACGTTATTCTTGGACTGATCAGTTTTCGTAAGAGTGTATGCTGCTTCGCTGGTCTGGAATTGACTATCTCGCATTAACTCAAACTCTGACGTTGAATCTAGAAGTATAACATTGTCGTCTATTTTAATAGAGATCCCGGTTTTAGTGGTAATTCGTTTTTCACCAAACGATATTAAAATTGGCACGGTGGCCACAACTCCTTTAACGCCGTATTTCTGTTCGAATGACTCGCTATCCACATCGATTTCTTGGTCCTGGTTCCTTGGAAGTTGATGATAACTTTCTCTCGAAATTATTGGAAACGGTAACTCCGGGTGGAACTGTCCCTTCACTGTGACTTCTTCTTCCCCCAAAAAGAATATTGCAGGGTGCATCTGCAATAATAATACTGTTAATTATGGGTCTTATTTAGCGCTCCGTAACGTTTCCTGATCCGGTGTTGCGCCGGGTATGGCTTCGGGTCTAAAACAGAACATGTCAGCAGTTAGATTAAGTAACAACCCAAGATCCGTTAACGGATCCCACATTCTTTCTAGTTCCTTTTTCGACCGGATCTGTTTTTTAGCGGATTAGGGGTATAATAATTTACGTCCCCTAAACGACCCTTAACATTACTTTTAGGCTTGGGTTTTCTGATAAATATTTCTCTTATCCATCCAGCTTCCAACGGGGCTAAATAGATGGATGGTGTTTCGTTGGTGGTCTCCTCTGGATCTCCATCCCTTTCTATTGTAGTGTCTTCTTCTGAGCTATCGGGCCCTTCAGCCTCCTCTCTATCGCTGAGGCTGTCTCCACCTGGTTCGGGTTCGATCAAACTGCTTTCTGCTTGTTCTAGATCTGACGTTTCCAGTTCGGACTGTTGGACTGGGGCTTTCAGGCGTTTCTTCTAGTTCAGCACTTATTACATCTTCGTATTGCGGGCCCTCTTCTTGGGTCATATAGAATTTTAATTGATTAACATGCCATTTACCCACTACCTTACCGGTCTTATATTTTTGGAGTTCGTATGTTACTGGGCTACATTTCCGGATTACTCTCTACGGCCCTTCCCACTTCGGTAGAAGTTTTGCCATTATACCTGCGACTGTGTTGGATAACTTGTCATTCTTTTTCCATACCATTTGTCCTACTTCTAATTCACCTCCTTGGTATTTCTGGTCGTAGTAGAACTTCTGTTTTTCTTGGGCGATTCTGGAATACCTCTGTGCGTCATCTAAGGCGTTTTGCAGTTCCGTAAGAGGGCGCTTTTCATAATCTTTCAGAATCGTTAAGTCGAGATCGTCTGCTACTGAATGCATGTCGTCTGTTTCCCAAGGTAAACGTACTTGACTCCCATAGGTAAGATAAAATGGTGAATTTTGTATGGTTGTATGATGGACGGAATTAATGGCAAGTTGATGTAATTCGAGCCCTAAGTACCACTTATTATGTGCATTTCCCACATACATACTGATTTGTTCTCCCAATACCCGGTTGACTCGTTCACTGAGATTCGTCTGTGGATGGTATGGCTTAGTAAAGGTAGGGTTAATCGTCATTAGTCGGCACATCTCCTTCCAGACTGATGATGTAAATTGTGTTCCATTGTCTGAGAGGACACGCTCTGGACATCCATGGCGTGAAACATATTTCAGGAAAACATTTGCTATGGTGCATGCTGTTATGTTGCGGATGGCAAAAAGTTCTACGTATTTAGTAAAGTAGTCTACTATTACGACGATATACCTATTTTGGCGTTGTGTTGGTAGCATCGGCCCCATCATGTCGATACCGACCAATTGGCCCGGGCCATAGGTTTGGTGTTACTGGCTTTATTTTGCATACATGTGGAACATTTCTTTAACCAAGCATAGCATAGATAAGTTTCCTGAAAGCTGGGTAATAGTATTTCTTGGTAATCTTTAGCTCGGTGGCTCTGCGTCCTCGATGTCCGGAGGTAGGGTCAAAAATTCGTTCGTGAAGCGCCCCTGGTAAAACAGCTCGGGCAGGCCTAAAAGGAGTTGCCTTTCTGAAAATAATATCGTTATGCAATTCGTATAAATCATGTTCTGTTCCCTTCCTAAGGAGGTCCACAATTTCGATCCATTCGCTATCAACTTTCTGTGCGGTTTTCACTTCTTGTGCTGTCGCTGGATCTATCAGTTGGTTACCAGAAGCTAGGTAAGTTGTCATTAGGCTTTTCAATGGAATCGCTTTGTCTGTACCCAAGTCTTCAAATTGAGCGTGATAGCGCGTCTGCCTACTCGGTTGGTTTTCCCCGGTGTATAGATTACATCAAAGCTGTATTCTTGTAGTTAAATAGCCCATCGGACCAACTTACTCTTTGGTTTCTTCTGATTAAACAGCCAGGTTAAGGCCTGATGATCAGTAACTACGGTGAAGCGTTGACCATGAAGATGATATCAGAATTTCTCAACTGCATATACGATTGCAAGGCACTCTTTCTCCGGGATAGCGTAATTACGCTCGGCCCCTCGGAATGCTCGACTGGTGTATGCCAACGGGACTTCCACGCCATTCTGTATCTGTGACAGCATTACCCCTATCGCATTTCCACTTGCATCGGTGGTAACTATAAATGGGTTATCTAGATTAGGTACATGAAGCATTACCGCATTTACCATCAGCTCCTTGATCCTTTCAAAAGCAGTTTGTTCTACCTCCGTCCATCGCCAGGCTGCACCTTTCTTTTTCAGTCGCTGCAGTGGGGTCACTATTTCTGCAAAGTTGGGTATACACCTTATATGATAGGTTACCATACCTAGAAACTTTGCTAGTTCCACGGTATTCCTAGGAGTTTTGTAGCCACGAATAGCTTGAACCTTTTCTTGATCAATGCTAATTCCTTCGGTGCTAACAACATGCCCCAAGATTTTCCCTTCTGAACAGGCGAAGGCACACTTTTATATCTTCAAAGTTAGTCCGGCTTTTTGGAGTTGGGATAAACGTATCGTATTGCTTTTAAATGATCGGCCCACGTATTACTTGCAATAATGATATCATCAAGATACCAAGCCACTCCCAAATACTTTCCATCCTTTAATACTCGGTCCATCAGTCGTTGGAAGGTAGCAGGACTGGTTTTTAAACCAAACGGCATACATTTAAAATGATACTTGCCACTTTCGACGATGAATCCGGTGTACTTTTCACTTGCTGGGTCCATAGCTACTTCCCAGAAACCAGCTCTCAAGTCCAATTTAGTAAGATACTTTGGTTGTTTTAGGGAGTCCAAAATGTCGTTGATTCTGGGAAAAGGATACGGGTCATCTTCTATTACCTCGTTCAACTCGCGGTAATCAACACAAAATCTTCTTCCTCCATTCTTCTTTCCGGTGATATGTACTGGACAAGTATACGGAGTTTGTGATGGTACAATAACTCCGTCTCTCAGCATATTCTGGACTTCTTCTTCTATGACAGCTCTTTCCCGGCGAGTGAACCGCCTTGGTTTGCACTGCACTTTCGACACAGGCTTGATTTTGATCTCATGTTTCACCCAATCTGTCTGTCCAATTCTATCTGTAACCACTGTGGGAAATTCTTTGATTAGATTAACTAATTCACCTTGCTGCTCCTTGGTAGTGTTCTCGGTGCTTATGACTTTAAAGACATCAGTCAGAACTGAATCTGCAATGGTGTCGGCCTTAGCCCATTGTTCACTATCCATGCGGTGTAGCTGGATTGTATTTTTACCCCACGATAGAATGTACTGATTTAAGTTAATGATGGCGCCTATTCGAGTCAAATAGTCAGTACCCAAGACTATGGGACATGGTTACGACCCAACGATGTTAAAGTCTAGTTCTCCGGTACTGTGTCCATTGAGGGCAGTGGATATACATGCTTGTCCGAAAATAGGGATGGTTTCACCACTGGCTTGGAAAAATATCTCCTTCGACTCCTTCATTTTTTCTGTTAATCCCAAAGTCTTTAAAAAGGATTTAGTAATAAAACTAGCTTCGGCACCCGTATCTACACATGCCAAATGAGTTTGGTTATTAATGGTTAGATAAATGCCGTAAGTTTGTCGTAAGTTAATGTTTAAAATTGCAGGTTTGTGTAAACCCGGAGACTGACTCCCTGCTACCTTCAGTCCCCTCTTCCTTTTCCCTTCGTCTGGGGAATCTCCGTTACGGTGATACCATTGGGTTGATTCCTGAGCTGAGCGGATGTCTTTTGGTAGAATCCTCGGTAACGATTGGTATTGGAATTAAATGTCCCCGTTGGCTCTCCTACCGCAACACTAGTCTGTGCACCATCGTGTTTATCAGGTTCTGGTAGTGATACGGGCCTGTACGCCTTAGGACCAAACATTTGTTCCATTTCCGATACTTCGACCCGGAAACTCTCCAGATCATGACAATTGTACCTGCTTAGGTGAGGAGTATACAGGGTCTTTTTTTTTGCTCGGAAAAGTTTTTTTTTTCAAAAACTATTTATAGTACCGATTTCAAATTTGGAAGGTCAATTCTCTATACCGGGGGACATCAGTTTGAGAAATTTGAGCGTTTTCGGTAATGTTTTTAACCAATTTTGAAAAATTATTTTTCGACCACTAGGTGCGAGATAAAAAAATTCTATTATAAAGTTGTAGGCCGTCATCGAAAACCCTTAAAAATTGTTCACTCGACGAAAAACAATTTATTTATCAGTGAAAATTCGAGCTTGAAAAATTTACAAGTTGGTGAAGCCAAATTACGATTGTTTGAAACGATAATTGAAACCGAATTACCTAATCCAGTTGAAACTTTGGTTAAAAAAACGACCGGATTTAAAAAACACGAGGCTATAGGTCAATCCTAAACATGCATTGGGTATTTAAAGGAAAACTTTGGGAGATTATTATCAGTGTTTGATAATATTTCGAACAATGCCTCGTTATTCAGTAGCTGAGCGTACCGAGATAGTTGCCATTTACTATGGAGAAGCAGCGCAAAACCTTAGAAGAGTGACTGAAATCTTCGCAGAAAGACATCCAAATGGAGCACCATCTGTAAATACAGTAAGACGAGCAATTCACGATTTCAATCAATTTGGTAACTTGCAACCTAGGTTTCGCGGATTGGGTCAACCGGATTTAGACTTCGAGAACAATGTACTCGCGTACTTTGTGGCATATCCTCGTCACAGTTGCGCTAACGCCGCTGCTGATTTGGGTTGTTCTGCAAATCGTGTGTGGAAAATTCTTCGTAAGAATCGCTATCACCCATACAGAGCTACGCTCCACCAAGGACTAATTGACGGAGACCATCAAAGACGTTATGAATTTAGCAACTGGTTACTAAATGCTGTCCAAGAAGATAGACAATTTTTGCGCCATGTTTTGTTCTCCGACAAAGCGTCATTTTCTAGAGATGGGCCCTTTAATCATCAAAACAGCCATCTTTGGTCTGACATCAACCCACATTGGGGTTTTGAATATCATCACCAGGTTCAATTCGAACGGGTCAATGTTTGGGTTGGACTTGTTGGAAACCGTTTGATTGGTCCCTTTTTCCTGCCGACGAACCTCAACAGCCAAAGGTATTTACATTTTCTACAGAACGAACTGAGTGACGCAATCGACGACCTTCCATTGGCTGAAAGACGTCAGTTGTGGTTTCAGCAAGATGGCGCCCCTCCGCATTTTTCCCGGCAAGTAACTGAGCACCTCAACAACGAGTTTCCTGAAAGGTGGATAGGGAGAAATGGTCCAGTGCATTGGCCAGCAAGGTCACCTGACCTAACACCGCTGGATTATTTTATCTGGGGATTCGTTAAAGCAAAGGTATACGCCACGCCCATTGAAACTAGGGAGGAACTCATTAGACGAATAATCAGTGCTTGCCGAGACGTCACACCAGAAATGGTAGAGAAAGCGTTTGAGAACTTAATTGTCCGCGCACAAACCTGTGTTGCAGCCAATGGTGATATTATTGAAAATGTTTTGTAAAAATTTATGTGAATAAAATATCTGCATTTAAAAACCAAACATGTACATTTTTTCAAGTGTGAAAACTCTACTACGTTTGTATTAGACTTGTTCCCTTTTCAATTATCGTTTCAAACAATCGTAATTTGGCTTCACCAACTTGTAAATTTTTCAAGCTCGAATTTTCACTGATAAATAAGTTGTTTTTCGTCGAGTGAACAATTTTTAAGGGTTTTCGATGACGGCCTACAACTTTATAATAGAAAGTTTTTATCTCGCACCTAGTGGTCGAAAAATAATTTTTCAAAATTGGTGAAAAACATTACCGAAAACGCTCAAATTTCTCAAACTGATGTCCCCCGGTATAGAGAATTGACCTTCCAAATTTGAAATCGGTACTATAAATAGTTTTTGAAAAAAAAAACACTTTTCCGAGCAAAAAAAAAAGACCCTGTATATAGGAAGAACATTTTTAATCATGTACTTAACCAGTTTGGCTTTAGGTAATGGTTGAAGTAATGAGAGATTTTGCTGTTGAATACGGGTGATGTAGGCTCCAGCTGTCTCATTCTCCCCTTGTTTGGAAAGTTCAATATCTGCCTTGATCCGATGTTCTCGTTCAGTAGTTAGATATTGGCATTCGAAAGCTTGTACGAAACCAGCCCAATTCCAATCCAGAGGTTCAGTTTCCAACTCATAACTCTCATACCAGACTCTTGCATCACCTTTAAATACACTTCTAGAAATGGCAGCTATACCCTGCATATTCAATTGGTTAGCTTCGGCGTATAACCTCAACTCTCTTATAAAACTTCGAGGATTGTCGCTACCACCCGAAAAAGTCGGTATTGTTAATTTGACCTTACTCAGATTCGGTACTTGCAAACTTCCCCATCCGGTTAGTTCGGGTCCCAATCCTGTGCTCGACCCAAAAGATAGTCAATTGGATTCACCCAAGTTGTTTATCCCGGAGAATTGCACTGCTCGTCCTGCTGCTGGCGTTGGTATTTCTGTGGAATTGGAAGAAGGCCATTAGTGGTTTGTATCGATGTTAATGTCGCCAATTGTTTCATCACTTCAGCGACGTTGGCCTGCAACGTTCCCAATTGTTCCCAGACCTGTGCCATGTCCTGCTTACCAGAGCTGTCACCATTACTATCAGTGGGTGGAGATACTTGTATTTCCTGTACTGCGTCTGTTTGGTCAGAGGTGGTTGGAGAAGACTCCGGGGGGCTCTGAGAACTGAATGGGGTTCCGGTTATTCCTTGGCTCAAATTGTTTCCCAATTGACCACCATAGTCCTCTAGTTGTTTTAAATACTGTTGAACTAAAATTCCCAATTAATTACCAGTTCTCCACATCAGTAATATTAGACAGTATAGATAGGTCGGAAATAGCTTCCATATTGTAACGGCCCCTTTCAGGGTAGGTGAACTAGGCCAAAACAATAATACAATTCGAAAACTTACGTATATTACAACCCAATATACGCATAATTAAATACCAAGGGCTAAATAAAGCCCCCATGTAGAGGCCTGCGCCGATCTGATATGGGTCGGCGGCGGCGTTTGACCCAAAATATACCGGCGGTGGCGGCTTACGCCGGCGTTTAGGCCTACGGCGGCGGCGGCTTACGCCGGCGTTTAGGCCTACGGCGGCGGCGTCTTCGGCGTGGCCAAAATGACCGGAGGCGCCGGCGTACGCCGGCGTTTGTATAAATTTTAGAGCTATTTCTTGTAGCGACAGTTTTAAAAACACGCGACCAGAAGGGCGACTTTATTAGGACTAACCGACAAATTGAAAAACATTTTCAAATTGTCGGTTAGTCCTAATAAAGTTTTTCTCCTTGAAGGCCTATCGGCCGAAGTACCGCATATTTCCCCCCAATAAAGCTTAGTTCTCTCCGAGGGGCTAACCACTTCCTAAAATTCTGTACACCGATTACGGGAGTACAAAAATGATTACAGCCTTTGGTAGTGCTAAATCTGTAATCAGTTACGTAATCATTTTAGTACAGTCAAAGCTACAGGCTTGTACACCGATTACGGGGAGTGATCAGCCCCTCGGTTTTCTCCCCCACTTCTTGGTCTCTTTACTCCTCATACATATTACTATTTTGATATGTTAATTTTCCATTTAAATATAATTTAAGGTATGTATTATGATGTGGTTTTATAAACGTATTGGACGTCTAAAATGTAGTATATCAAATACATCATTTATTGAATTTAAAGTAAAAAATTATTATCAGTCTCGGATTGGCCATAGAGGTAACCTGCCCGATGGCGTGGATCCCATGGACCGTTTATGACGTGGGCCTCCGTAAACATGGTAGCGTTATAGTTGTTAAAAATGGGACCCTTAGTCTCCTAGCAACCAAAAATATTAGACCCAATCCGCCACTGATTGTTAAAATGCAATTTTAGAAAACATATCGATAAACCAAGCAACATTTAAATTTAAAGATAATTAAAATGTGGATAAGCCTTGGTTATATTAGTGACTCTCTCTATAACCAAGAAACCAATGCTGGAATCTATTGACGCTAAGTGAAAATGCTATTACTCTGCGTCGACCAAAATCCGAAAACGAAAATTTGACGTTCGTAGTTGTAGTTATTTTCGCGTAAAAGAAAACCAAGCTTAAAGTGTTGGTTGCACGAAAAATCGATAGTAATAAAAACGAATGAATGCGGGCTTGTTTTGAAGCCCAGGACGTTGTCTTTCCAAAAATGTCATTGTCAAAACAAATTTCCAAGCCTAAGTGTATTAACTTTGAGTCCGAAACTGACCTTTTTCGCTCCCCAAAATCCTGAAATTTTCGGCGAATTTTCTCCTCCGTAACACGAGCAATTTGGGGCAAATCAAAGCTGTAGTTTTATTCCTAAAATAGAAGGAACTGAAGTGGAGGGACTCTGTTTACTTGTAGAAGTTTTCAAACCAGAGGTTTTTAATCATAATATTAGGCTTATTATCGAAATGAAAAATATTTTCTTTACGCGCGCGCTACGCGGCGCGCGTGACCCGACGTTTAACGTTTTAAGAATTTACAAGGAGCCTTCGGTTTCATATCGTTTTTCTACTACGTAGGCTTGTGTATGCCTATTTCAATTACTACTGCGTAGGACTTTTTCCTGGGTGTTAAATCAACCTGCTTTTAATCCCAGATGTAAAGAAATGTATTACAGACAATTAGCCAATGATACGCTTCGCATTTTCTGACGTCATGGGTGCCGAGAAGGCTGGAAATTCGCCGAAAAACTCGATTTCCACCATTTCGACTTTTTATAATAATTCAAAGACCACTTAACCGATTTTGATGAAATTTAATTAGCCATAGCTAAAATTTCGTGCAACTAACACTTTAATATACCAAAAAAAAGTGTATAGAGAAAAAAAGAAACGGCGACGCGCCGTTCTTCGTCTCGACGGCGGCGGCGACGGCTTGCGCCGATTTTCGAACAATCGGCGGCGGCGCGATCGGCGCGTTCAAAATTATCGGCGGCGGTGGCGTTTAGCGGCGGCGCAAGCCTTTACCCCATGCCACACTAATATAAATCCACCAAATCCATGTCCAACAGTGTTTGGCCAAGGCTTGAAGTTGCCAGCCCCGTCGGTGCCCCATTTCACATTTCAGACGTCGACGGGGGCTCGGGGCACCATCAGGGCGAGGGCGCGGACGCTGGGGCACGGGCGCCACCCGCGTCTCAACGTCTGACTATCATCTGGTAGTTCCATACTGGGCTATTTGACCATCAAAATGACCAAATACACGTATATTTGAACATTTCCTTGACTACATGACTGAAAAATTTTTTAAAGGTCCATCTACTTGGTTACAAAATTTGTTAAATACTTGGCTTTAAGGTCATCTAAATTAAAGTTAGAATAAGCTAGACAAAGAGAAATTGTTCTGAAAAATAAAATTAAAGATATAAAAACTAACCAATAGTATTTCGAATACCAAATAATTCGACGTATTTGTTTTTGAAATAACTAAATAGTTTGCATATTTGTCAAAAAAAAACTAAAAAAGTAATTGAAATTACTGTTAATTTTACTTGCAATAGTAAAATACTAAACCAAATGTATAATTTATATTTTGTTTTATTTAATAAATTTAAACTATAATAATAAACATTTTCAAAAAAACACTTTTACAAACAAAATTTAAAATACACATTTTTAAAATTTAACTACACCAGATCCAAGTCAGCTAGCGACTTTTCTTTTTTTTAAGTAACTACTAACTAATTAAAAACAATAATCTAAGATACCCTTTAAAGTTAAATTCCTTTAGAGTTTATCAGTAAAACCACTTTAAGTATTTTTTCAATCCTTATACCTATATTTACATATTGGAATTGTTACAAAAGGTTCTTTTAAACGTAACTTAGTACACTAATTAAGTATTTTTAATTTACCGTAATTAAAATATAGGTAAGTGGTTTTTATCTTATTTTATACCTACGGAAGCGATAAATAAATTATAGCAATAAATTTTTGGAGTTTGGGGATGGGTGAAAAAAAAAAGGCTCTTCGTTTTTCCAACTGCTTTTCTGATGTACCCAAAATGGACCAAATT
Source organism: Leiobunum rupestre (assembly GCF_980474605.1). Lineage (NCBI taxonomy): Eukaryota > Metazoa > Arthropoda > Arachnida > Opiliones > Sclerosomatidae > Leiobunum > Leiobunum rupestre. The sequence continues at coordinate 3,952,487 of NC_143386.1, forward strand.
AGACCAAAAGTACCCCATTTCGGACCAAAAGTACCCCATTTCGGACCAAAATTACCCCAAACTGGACCTATTAGCTTTATTGTAATGTTAAACTCCCATAGAGCTTCCCCTAAAAAGAAAAAAACTTGCGGTCCAATTTTGGGTACATGAATTATTTCGGAGACGAAATCAATGTTTTAAATTCAAATTAACCGCGCTCCCCGGGCAATCCGCGCCTCCCAGGTAATCCGCGCACGCGCGCGCTATCTTCCTGCCTAGGTTATCAAGTATCATACAACTTACATAATTTCCACTTATTTCGTACGATAAAACGCGATCGAGATATTCGTTTTAAGAAATACTCGTGAGATCGGTTCAAGTGCCAAGCATATTTAAGTATCACTTACGTGATAATGTTATTAAAATGAAGTTTAAAAATATTTCCATTCTACTTTAACAACGAATATTCCATGACGTCAAAACAATCTTAAATTCAAATTAACCGCGTCCCCCGGGGAATCTGCGTACGCGTCGCCTAGGTTATCAATTTTTACATCATTTTATCTTATTACGTACGATAAAACTTGATAAGATATACGTTCAAGTATCTTTCGAGATAAGCGTAGATAAATGAACAAGTTGGCCTGGACACAATATGTTGATATACGAAAAAACAAATCGTCGCGAGAAATATCAGAAATACATTGACTTTTCGACGATTTTACCCCCATTTCACCCCTTAAACCCCGGATTTCGATCCCGAACCCAAACCCAAACCCGGGATCGATGTCATACCCTCATTTTCCTTCTACTATGGTTTTTTGTGTTTCTAATTGACTAAGCATAAAGGAATATTAAATATTCAAAATGGAATTGTGAGCTTCCAAAATAGTGTGTCTAGTGATGTTTGGGCATTATTATTAAACTAAAAAATATGAAATCATTACAATCTTTTATTATCAGGTTTCATTCCTTATATTTTAAACGGTAGAGGGGCAAATGACTGGGCATAGTAAAATGTTTGGAGAGCAAATTTGTTTGCTTTTTACACCATTCAGCTCGCAAATCATATTATAGATAGTCTCCCCATAATTATCCCATGTGGTATGATGACTTAACAAATAATTTACGGCTGATTATAGGGATGTCTTGGCTCAGCTTATGAAGACAACCAACATTAAAAAAGAGACAAATACCCTAAAGCATTTTTTGGAATTTAAGTGTTCACATCCATAAAGAGTATAAACTCTCACGGCGTCAGTAACAAAACTTAATAAAGTGCTCCATAAGTTTAAAATAAAAGGTTTTTAGTTTTTTGATACATTGAAGAATACTACAAAACTTCTTGTTAATTTTCCTAGTTTAGGGTTAAAATTATCTTGAAGATTTAAAGCTATGATTTTTGTGCGATAAACTTCCGGTTAATAAGTTTTCAAATATGGTAAACAAAATCAAATCTAGAATCTGGTTACTTCACTACAACCAATATTCTATTACTTTGGTACAAGACTGCTTACCTACCAATATTTGACTATAGGGTAATTATTTCTGAAATCATCAGACTTTGCTGCATGATAGTAGTTTATAGTTTAGTATAACCATTAGTGGTTTTTTATATTTTAAAATTGCAATAAATAATTGGTCAAAAATTAGAAAAATTTAATATTATTTTTATATAGAAATAATGGTTAGACCAAAACGATATTTTACGAGAACATTTCTGTGTATAAGATGATGCACTGAAAAAGTCTTCTTGATATTGGAGGTGTGCCGCCTAGTGAGTAAAATATTCAGTGTCACCCCGCGTTTTGGCTCGTATATCACAATTTATAGCATATACAATGAAATAGATTTCAAATTCTGTTTCAGCGTACAGTTTTACCTTAGGATACCCTTTTTATGTTTTCCCAACCTTTATCGAACGCGATATTAAAATTAATGTCAATAACATACACCAAAATTAGGCCAAAAATCTCAAATTTCAGAAAAATCATAACTTCCGGTAAACTTCGGAAATCTTCATTGTAGAGGTAGATGAACGCACAAAAAAGTTTTGTTAAAATCTGTTACTATCATGCAGCAAAGTCTGATGATTTCAGAAATAATTACCCTATAGTCAAATATTGGTAGGTAAGCAGTCTTGTACCAAAGTAATAGAATATTGGTTGTAGTGAAGTAACCAGATTCTAGATTTGATTTTGTTTACCATATTTTCTATTTGAGGTTAACTACTTTTCACTACAAAGACGATAGATCCCTTAGTACAAAGTAACTCTAATTTAATGCTGTAAAAAATACTACTAATGGGATTTATAGGCTTCTGGTTTTATTCCGTATTCCCATATAATCATGGTAACTTTATATGTGGTCTAGCTTAGAAACATTTTTGTGCCACTTCTAAACAAAACGGTGAGTTACTTAGCCACCATACAATTTTAACGATTAATAATTTTTATGAATAAATGTCAAGTCTGACCGGGTTGATTCCTTTAGTGAATGAGTCGGGCCTGGGATTTTCTTAGGTATAGTAAAATCATAATGCGGAATTATTCAAAGTTAACATGGGCCAAGTAATGATAAATACCGGATATTTACTACGACGACCACGTGATTTTTTTTTAAAACTGTCCCTTAAAAATTTACTCCCAAAATGACGTAGGTCTGCGATCGGGTGTTAGCGCTATTGGACGGGTTTTTCGAATAAAGTTACTTAAAGTAATGTTCTAGATTTATCATAATTTGGCCCATGGTTAGGCCTACTCACTTTCGGACTTCGGTAAAATAAAGTAATTACTAAGCCTTGCCTATTGAAAACTTATTAACCGGAAGCTTATCGCACAAAAATCATAGCTTTAAATCTTCAAGATAATTTTAACCCTAAACTATTCCTCTCTTATATTTCCTTTGGATTATTCTGTTTATTTCTCAGTAAGTACCTCAGCTACTGTCAGTCTAACAGTCTGCCACTCGTTAAATAAAAAATAATTGTCTGCTTTACTGGACCACGGCCCGACTGGACTATTGGAAAGAAAAAGAAAAAAAAATCAAACACTATATAACGCTTTGATTTGGAAGCAATGATGCTAGGGATAAACAAATTTAATAATTTAAGTGTTTGAAAATGTAATTTATCTGAAGCTAGTCTAAAGTATTTGACCACAATTAAACTGCTAAAAATAATGAATTTGCATTTTTGCATATAGGAAAAATCGAAACATGAAAGTCTTATTATTTTCACTATTTCCATTTACCGCTCTCAGAGCGCTACGAATCCTCTGAACTACACTGTTTATTAAAAGTAAAATTAGTGGATAACAAAACGTGGACCTCAGAGCGCTCTGAGATAATAAAAAGGAATTACCCATTTTTAAGAAAAGGTATTTAATTAAAGAAAACCGACGGGCGATTACTTAAAAAGTAGTTAAATATTATTTTAATAATCGAATCTTACAATTAAGGCATTCAAACTTAATTTTAATTGTCTCCTTGACGTTTTCTTAAAACTAATCTTTCAGAGCGCCAAATTAGACTTATAATCATTATATATCATCATAAATTATTTATTATGAAATACTTGGTATGATAGCATTATAATATCATAAAATTACAATATAAAACTATAAAAAAAATTAATAGTTATTAAATTTATTTTGTTTCAAAATAATTGAAATTTATATAATTTTGATAAAAATTTAAGTTTTGTTAAAAAAATTTGGAATTCAGTCACTAATTTTAAGAAATAAACAATATTTATATTAATTATTCTCATTAAGTAACCTGGCATTAAAAGCCTACTTTTTGTGTATACTCGCAGCGTTTAACAGCATTGTTAGGTGTTAGCATCATCAAAACATATTTCGACAATCGTTTTGCAAGATTTTCAAGTCGTACACATTTTCTATAAGTTTCAAAGCTTTTGTGATGAAAGTTTAGTTATACTATGAAGACTTGTGATCTGGAAATCAGAGACATGGGTAGTACACTGTACTCATGGCCTTGGCTATAATAGCAGATGAGTTTGTCAAAATAGATAATTATCGTACTTAGCGTTTAAACAATAGTTAAGCAATAAATGTACAATTTTATTGTTTTATACGTCTAAGTACTGTTTTATTTTCGAGTACGCAACGTTTTTACTTGAAAAGATGCTTAATTATTAAAGATTTTGATGTTTAAACATTTTTCCAATTTAAAAGTTTGTTCGCACTGGGAAGCTTCGCGAACCTATTAGGAAATTGTAGGTTTCCAAGGCTTTGAAGCGCAAAGTGTGAACTTGGATAAATAGGCCTAAACAACCGCTGGAAAGCTAACAAATTGGATTCGTCTAAAGTAAATAGACATGTAGTTCATGTTTAAGTTGATACAAATTGTGAAATTTAATAAGTAATTATACAATTAATGAACTATAATCTTAAGAATATTTTTTTTATTTTGAGTTATTTGTTTTTTGTTTTTCCCTATATGGTCAAAGCAATGGTAAAATCTTGGTTTAATTATAGTAGGAACTTGGATTAATTTTAGTCCTAGTTCGATAATGCAAGGTATATATATTTTTATATCTAAGATATTACCATATTACGACTTTTGATATTAATAATTAGTTAGTGCAAGGTACTACAATTAATCCCATGTAATTTTAAACTGATCAAATTATGCAATATGTTATGACGTGATGTGATAAATCAGTTAATTTTCTAATTTTAATACCACTACAGGCCTTGTACAGATATATAACAATATTCTGATACTGCCATCCAAAAGATGTACAATATTTAGAAAGTTTTAAAATATACTGTAATAATCTGCAAAGCTAATTAATGGGGTAAGCTTTCGTCACATATCATACTGTACGTTGCCTCCGCTATACAATGTTGGCGATTTATCCGTTAATATTTGTTTTTGGGAACCGAAACCCATAAGTGACATGAATTTTAGCTTGCGTTCCTTATTATTATATTTTAATGTAAGCAGTAACTCAGCGCTGGAGAAACAATCATTGTTTGTGGTTGAGATTTTCTTACTTAAGCGGATAAACTTGGTGTCTTAAACTACTTTGAAATTAGGTGTAACAGGACCCTTTTAGTGAAATTAAAATAAATTCTTCCAAGAGAACGAATCAGAGTTTCTAAAATCCATTTGCTGGTAAGATTGTTTTGAGTTAGTGACTTCCATTTTTTGAGCGCAGTGGACATTTGAAACGTGCAAGAAGACTTTTTACCAGCTGAAGCAGCAGGGTGGGGGGAATTTGGACCAGTGTCTGCTATTGTGTGCCAGTTGGGCAATTGAACATGCCTGTCTAGTAAGCAAAGCGTATGTATTGTCTTTGATTTGAAATACTCCCAACGGTTCAAGAGTATAGATCAACACATGTGGTTAAGAAGGTATTATCTTAGTTTCTAAGAAAAATGCAAAGCAATATAGCTGAACCACATAGCGTGATTTAACTTCTTGGAGATTTAATTAATGCTCAACTGAAAAGAGTGTGATATCATTGTGCTATGCACTATTTATTTAAAAACCTACCTTTTGAAGGTTGCCGTTGCCATTTTCATTCTATGAATTTGAAAATTTGTGTAACAAACTTAAGTGAAAGTGCCTGTGATGACTGGTGTCAGGTATTGCATACTTACTTCATTATGAAGATGTCAAACTATGGTAAACTACTAACGTTAATTTAAAAGAGTACTGTAAAATGGCCTTTTTCGTTCAAGTTCTTTCATTTCAAAATTTCACCTACAAGCTATTCTTCTATGTAAAAACCAAACATTCATCTAGTACAAGGATGGCCAACACATGGCTGGCCAAGATTTAAATTGCGGCCCGCGAACCTAAATTCTAGTAGCTAGTGCCAGATAACTCATTTAAATTTTTTACACATGTACCTATTTAAAAGAGATATTTCAGATACGTCTGGTATTTTGTGCAATTGAATTTAAATAAAAAGGTAGCTCTGTTCCTAATTTCATTAATGTCAGTATTAAATTTTCAACTTAAGGCCAGAGACATATACTTTGAATTTTAGAATTTGGCCCTCGACTGGAAAAGGTTGCCCCCCCCCCTTCTCTAGTACTTGAAATATCTTTGGTGACTTATTTATTCTTTAATTAGATATAATATTAAGTTGTGAGGCTAGTTTTGTGCTAATCCAGCATCTTTCGCTTTATTATGTTATAACTAATAAACAATGCAGTCAAAAATATCCCAATTTATTTCAAGTACTAGAGGAGAGACTATATGAAACCTCGTTAAGGATTGAACTTAAACGAAATAAGGCAAAGGCAACAGTACTCTTTCCCCTATAACTATATCCCTTTAATCAGGATAAAACATTTATCATTTCATAAATTTCTTATTTTAAGTTTTATTGACTTTGAAAAACAATTACCAACGATAGCCAACGTACCTAATGTCTTATGGATTGGGGATATTAATATTGATATTCTGAAGGTAACCGATACACATGTTATGAACTACCGAGATATTTTATGTGAATATGGTTTTAAATGCTGTATTGACAACCCAACTAGAGTTACTGCAACGACCAGAACATGCATCGACCCCATTTTTATAAAGAAGAGAGACACGGGTATAGTTTCTACTCTTATAAAAGAAATCTATATTACAGACCATTTCCCAATAATTATAAGAATTCCGAACTTACGAAAAACTGAATCTGAAACCACTAAACAGCCTAATTACTGTACCTCCTTAAATAATGAGTTATTACTAGATAACATAAAAAATGTAACCTGGAATTCAGTTTTATGTGAAAATGATTGTAACATCGCTTCTAGTTTGTTCTTGGATATTCTGCAGAAAAACATAAAATTATCTACAAATAACAAAAACACAAAAATCTCACATAGGGAACGGAAGTTAAAACCATGGATAACTTTAGCCTTAGTAAACTCTCTCCGTAAACGAGATAAACTTGCGAAAAAAGTAAAAGAACAGCCTTTTAACGCTAACTTAAAACTATACTATGCTACGTATAGAAATAAATTAAACACTTTAATCAGAATAGTTAAACGTATCTATTATAAGAATAAAATTAAGGAGAGTAATGGCGACCCTAAAAAAACCTGGGGTATAATTAACGACGCAACTAATAGTATAAAAAACCACTTGCCAATAAAACAAATAGAATATTGTGGTGAATATATCTCTTCATTAGAACGGCCTAAAGATATAGCAAACATTTTTAATGAATATTTTAACACAATAGGCCCTAAACTGGCTAAAAAAATTATTGATAATAATACTAACAATGTAAATTTGAATAATAGTAATACAAGTACTATAAATCAATATAACAGTTAGTTTTTTGGCCCTGTAACTCCAAATGATATAGAGGTTACTATTCGTAGTTTGAAAAATTTGAAATCTAGTGGCTTCGATGGTGTAACAGTGAAAACTTTAAAATTACTTAATGAGTTAATTTCTATACCATTGGCTCATATTGTAAATTTGTCGATAACTTTTGGCATTTTTCCAACGGTTTTTAAGAAAACAATTGTGATTCCCATATATAAATCTGACGATAAGAATAATATTGAAAACTATCGGCCAATATCTTTGATCAGTAATATTTCTAAAATAATTGAAAAAATCATAAAAAAGCAATTAACTAATTTTTTTAACTCGTCAAATTTTTTTTCTAATAACCAGTACGGATTTAGAGAAAAACTGAGTACTAACGACGCAATACTCGAAATTACAAAAAAACTATATAATGATATTGATAAGAAGAAAAAATCTATAGGTATTTTTCTCGACCTTAAGAAAGCGTTTGATACAGTGTCTCATCCTATTTTGTTAAAAAAAATAGAATGTGCGGGTGTAAGAGGTTTAGCCTTAAATTGGTTTAAGAGTTATTTAACTGATCGAGAAGTAATGGTTAAAATTTCAAATACTCTTAGTGAGTCACGTGCATTAACGTACGGGATTCCTCAGGGTACTGTGATTGGGCCGATTCTTTTTATAGTCTATATTAATGACTTGTGCAATATTAATATAAATGGAATGTTAATTTCTTTCGCGGACGATACGACGATATTATTTGATGGCTTAACTTGGTCCGAGGTGTTCCAAAAAGCGCAATGTGGACTCTCGCAAATTTATAGATCTCTGAATACGCACCTTTTAACGTTAAATATAAAGAAAACTAACTACATATGTTTTTCGAGTAGAACTCCCAGTGACATGAGTTATAACTTGGTAATACATCAAAACAACTGCACTTTATGTGACAGAAATTGTTTGAATGTTGAGCGTGTCTACAATGTGAAATATTTAGTAGTTACTATTGATGATAAGCTTAATTGGAAAAGTCATATTAATAATTTATTGAAGCGTTTGCGCTCTCGTTTGTATATTTTCCATGCCCTACGCGCTATATTATCAACTTATTGGCTTAGAATTGTGTACTTTGCCTTAGTGCAATCGGTATTATTGTATGGTTTAGTAGGCTAGGGCGGAGTGTTTAAAAGTACCCTTGAACCGTTAGAAAGAATGCAAAGAAAAATTCTGAGAATATGTTTAAAAGCTGACCGCCTAGAATCACGGGAAATATTATATAATCAATTTAAAGTTTTATCGTTGAGACAATTGTATGTTAAAGAAATAATATTGTATACTTTTAGTATTAGAAACACAATAATACCTAGTAATGTATACCAAATTAGAAATATAATAGCTGGAAATTTACAAAGTGAAATAATGCTCAAAGAAGTGGGCCAAAGACATGCAACGTACCTGGGCCCAAAATTATATAATTCTCTGGATAACAATATTAAGAAATGTTCAACACTAGCTGTATTTAAAAAAAAGGTCATGTCGTGGATAAATAATCTTGGTGTTATTGAGTTAAATAAAAAACTAGATAATTAAATGAACTCTTGTTAACTAACCCTTTCTCCAAAAACTAAAATGTTATTAATAATTAACATTTTTTACATTTGTAACTTAAAAATTGTTATTCAAAACCCTGCCACGCACAAGCAATTCACTGCTTATGTGGCAATAGGGTGATGTACACCTCGATAATTATTATCTGTATAACTATATGTTTCATCAATAAATTAAAAAAAATAATTACTCAAGAGAAAGTATACATGTAAAGTTTTGGTAGAATTTTTATAGACATCAGTTTTTAATGTTTACAAACAAATTTTTCATTTATTGTATAATCAGTTTAATAATAAACGTAGCATTATACAGGGTCTTTTTTTTTTGCTCGGAAAAGTGTTTTTTTTTCAAAAACTATTTATAGTACCGATTTCAAATTTGGAAGGTCAATTCTCTATACAGGGGGACATCAGTTTGAGAAATTTGAGCGTTTTCGGTAATGTTTTTCACCAATTTTGAAAAATTATTTTTCGACCACTAGGTGCGAGATAAAAAATTTCTATTATAAAGTTGTAGGCCGTCATCGAAAACCCTTAAAAATTGTTCACTCGACGAAAAACAATTTATTTATCAGTGAAAATTCGAGCTTGAAAAATTTACAAGTTGGTGAAGCCAAATTACGATTGTTTGAAACGATAATTGAAACCGAATTACCTAATCCAGTTGAAACTTTGGTTAAAAAAACGACCGGATTTAAAAAACACGAGGCTATAGGTCAATCCTAAACATGCATTGGGTATTTAAAGGAAAACTTTGGGAGATTATTATCAGTGTTTGATAATATTTCGAACAATGCCTCGTTATTCAGTAGCTGAGCGTACCGAGATAGTTGCCATTTACTATGGAGAAGCAGCGCAAAACCTTAGAAGAGTGACTGAAATCTTCGCAGAAAGACATCCAAATGGAGCACCATCTGTAAATACAGTAAGACGAGCAATTCACGATTTCAATCAATTTGGTAACTTGCAACCTAGGTTTCGCGGATTGGGTCAACCGGATTTAGACTTCGAGAACAATGTACTCGCGTACTTTGTGGCATATCCTCGTCACAGTTGCGCTAACGCCGCTGCTGATTTGGGTTGTTCTGCAAATCGTGTGTGGAAAATTCTTCGTAAGAATCGCTATCACCCATACAGAGCTACGCTCCACCAAGGACTAATTGACGGAGACCATCAAAGACGTTATGAATTTAGCAACTGGTTACTAAATGCTGTCCAAGAAGATAGACAATTTTTGCGCCATGTTTTGTTCTCCGACGAAGCGTCATTTTCTAGAGATGGGCCCTTTAATCATCAAAACAGCCATCTTTGGTCTGACATCAACCCACATTGGGGTTTTGAATATCATCACCAGGTTCAATTTGAACGGGTCAATGTTTGGGTTGGACTTGTTGGAAACCGTTTGATTGGTCCCTTTTTCCTGCCGACGAACCTCAACGGCCAAAGGTATTTACATTTTCTACAGAACGAACTGAGTGACGGAATCGACGACCTTCCATTGGCTGAAAGACGTCAGTTGTGGTTTCAGCAAGATGGCGCCCCTCCGCATTTTTCCCGGCAAGTAACTGAGCACCTCAACAACGAGTTTCCTGAAAGGTGGATAGGGAGAAATGGTCCAGTGCATTGGCCAGCAAGGTCACCTGACCTAACACCGCTGGATTATTTTATCTGGGGATTCGTTAAAGCAAAGGTATACGCCACGCCCATTGAAACTAGGGAGGAACTCATTAGACGAATAATCAGTGCTTGCCGAGACGTCACACCAGAAATGGTAGAGAAAGCGTTTGAGAACTTAATTGTCCGCGCACAAACCTGTGTTGCAGCCAATGGTGATATTATTGAAAATGTTTTGTAAGAATTTATGTGAATAAAATATCTGCATTTAAAAACCAAACGTGTACATTTTTTCAAGTGTGAAAACTCTACTACGTTTGTATTAGACTTGTTCCCTTTTCAATTATCGTTTCAAACAATCGTAATTTGGCTTCACCAACTTGTAAATTTTGCAAGCTCGAATTTTCACTGATAAATAAGTTGTTTTTCGTCGAGTGAACAATTTTTAAGGGTTTTCGATGACGGCCTACAACTTTATAATAGAAATTTGTTTATCTCGCACCTAGTGGTCGAAAAATAATTTTTCAAAATTGGTGAAAAACATTACCGAAAACGCTCAAATTTCTCAAACTGATGTCCCCCGGTATAGAGAATTGACCTTCCAAATTTGAAATCGGTACTATAAATAGTTTTTGAAAAAAAACACTTTTCCGAGCAAAAAAAAAGACCCTGTATAATCTTGCTTCAATTAATTTAAATCATATGATTTCTTTGAGAGTATTCCTCCATGGATTAACTAACTAACATGATTCTCCATATATAAGAAAAAACATGAATCACCTGCTATAAAACTATATTAATAGTTAATTATGAATAATTTTGTTTAGGATGGTAGAAAGTTAAAACAATAGGGGATATTGTTAATATAGAAAGCCCAATTGAAACTTCTACATTTTTGTAGTCCTCACAAGATCAGTCTGTAAATGTATAGATAACATTACTTAAGTTCAACTATGGCTTCCTAATTTATTAATATAAGCAGTGCTACAAATATAATAAGCAGTGTTTCATAAATTTTTCTTGAGCCTTGAGTGAGAGAAGGGGAACAGATAGGAAAGGAAAAAGTTTATTTGGAGGTGTCTTTGCTGCAATAAAGGTCAGGTTGGTCTCCATGTAAAATCCATGGTAGCAACCCTGCGTGTAGCCCAAGGGCATTGCCCTATTTTCCCCATACAAAACGACAGCTCTGAGTTTCATCTCATCTCTACTTTTGTGAATTATAATGGGAGATACTCTAATTTAATCCACCCTATCAATCCCTCTAGTAAAGAAGTAAAACCTTTTCCAATCTAAAATCTTCAGTTTTTAAACTGATTTGGGCTTCTGTTTAAACAGAATTGATGCAGCTTGGAAGTGTGGTCATAACCAACAATAATTAATCTGGCACAATAATTAAATCAATAATTGAAAACTAAAGAAAACACAAGCATTTATTTAGGGTCTATTCATGGGACAAGAATGACTGAACTACTGCCTTAAAGTTGCATCAATAATATATAATTATACTTAGGAATAATAATTATGTGGAGACCAACTGCAGGCACCATAGTCATATTATTATGCTCAGATGGGGAAAGAAAAAAGTAACCTACGTCTGTTTCAATAATTTTAGGGTACGTAAAATATACCAAACCAATGATATACAGGGGGATCGAGTTAATTCATCCTAAGGGATGGAGATTAGCTTGGGGAACTTGGTGGATTGAGAGAAACGCTAAAAATTGTCTGAACTATACATTCTTTGTTGCATATAATATTAAAATTATTAACTGAACCAACTAACCAACCAAGAAAAATTCAATCAATCTTAAAATACCTTCGAAGTTTTCCGGAAAATTATCTCCAGGTACATTGCTAATCACATTATATAGCAGAGGGCTCTTCGATCTCATTAAGTAAGACATTATAGCCGAATGGTACTATTTTTCCGTGGCCGGCCTCCACTGCGATTATGCGCTGAGCATTTCATTTAACCTCAATTGTTTTATTAGATAATTTTAATACCTGTTCAGTAGTTTAGTTTGAATATACCTTCATATAAAATTAGACTTCGAGACTTGTTTGGGGAATGTGTATTAGTTATTTTAGAACAGGCTATGAGCAGTCAGTCTTAAGTAATAGTTGAGGCTTTGGTTTTTTCAACATTATTTTCCATTGTATCTCCCTCATATGGTTTTTCACAGAAGTTTTTCTAAACAATGGATTGTGTAAGAAACTTTTCTCCATACATGAATATTAGCAGTATAAATATTGAATAATAGGGACCCTAACACACTGCCTTGCGGCACCCCATTTTTTATATTTAATGGTGGTGATATAAAGACATCAAGGGCCACACATTGAGTTAAATTACCCATTTTAAATAAAATACAGTTGGTTTAGCAAAGCCATGTTCATTTCTCTTGCACTTAAAGGGCAATGCAAATTGTGATGCAGATGAAATAATATCTTATAGATAAAAATAACACCTGCCCAATACCCTGTTCATTCCACTTCCAAAAAAATTTAGGGTTCCGCTCTCTCTTCCAGGGCTGTAGCTAGCGAAAATTGAGCCCGGGGCGAGTTTAAATTTGGCGCCCCTTAAGATAATAATGTTATTGAAAAATGGTATTTTGGCGCCCCTAGACCCTGCTCTCCTCACTCCATCATGATTTCTGTTCCCACCGAGTCTGTTATGTTTCTGCCACTGAAAGGTTTTTGGTTTTTATTAATTACTTTTTACAATTTAGAATTAGTTTCCCTTTCAAAAAACATTTTCTTTAACACTTCTACTGACTCACATCAAACATGGACTAATTATAGTACTTCGCACGAAGTACTATAATTAGTCCATGCATCAAATAACCACTATGCTATGATGGGAAGTATGGCTTGTTTATGTCTTCAAATTTTTTCCCAAAAATTAATTGTGAGTATGCAAAATCTTTATTTAATTTACATTGTTAGATTTTTTAGATAAAGGTACAAGCATTTCAGAAACTGCAAAGGAAGCATTTGCCAAAGAATTTATGGTTGGTGTCTGCACCGGGGTTCAATCCGCATAAGTCATTTAATTTTTTTAACTTTCCAACGGTATTAAGAAATATCAATTAATTACTAAATTATGCAAAGTCTTATATAATCCTAATATTTTCCACTTATTCAATATAATAATTGTGAAAAATTTTCACACTCCTTTAATAATTCAAAATTAAATCTAATATTATTGGCTATGTTTGAGAATCAATAAGCTAAACTAAAATAATGCTAAAGGACATTGAAACGAAACTGGCTGGTCACCTTTGGTGAAATTAAAATAAATAACATTGAGATATTTTTTATTTTTGTTCAAAAAGAATATAAATGCCTATGTAAATGATTCAAACACCCAAACATGATTTGGCCAAATTTAATATGAAATATGTCTGTTGAATGAGCAGTGGCATAGCTAGGGGGTGGGGGCGGCCTGCCCTGGGTACCACCCATCTGGGCGTGATTTGGGGGTGACACTGCAGGCCGTGAAAAAAATAAAAACTTCCACAAACTAGAGACTAGTAAGTAGCTCACCATGATATTTACCCCGGGTGTCACCCATGCTAGCTACGCCACTGAGAATGAGGTTAATATACTTCCATGGATATACATGGGAATAGGAACTTTTCTTCTAAATTTTTTTGAGAGGCAGAGCTACATTGTCTGCCTGTTTCTCACAAAACCGTTATGTATGAATAGCGGGTACGCCAATGCACAGGAATAATTTTTAAACAATTAATGCTATCATGAACAATATTTATTAAATAACTATTTCAAGTAAATCTTTTTTCAAAATATTTTCCATTGATGAGCTTAAGTTCCTGCATTAATGAGTTAATTTCTTGATTGATTACTTGAAATATGGCAGCCAGTTACTTCTATAAGGAAGTTTCCACCCCTGACTGGGGCCTGAAGACTTACCTTTTTAGCTCAGTGAATAACCAATGTAATTGGATTTTTTAGGCATATGGCTTAACCTTGAAGAAACCAATTTCAATTGCGATTTATATTTTTTTTGCATTTAAAAACATAGGCCTAAATGTTGGTCTCCTCTTACTTTTTCGCGTTTAACTCAAAATATTTTTGTTTTTTGCAAGATTAATTTCTGGTTAAATCAAAAAGCCCACTTTTCTTTGGATAAACTGTAAAATCCTCCTCAAGATGATATTTGTTAAGGTGAATTAGTCTTTTTAGCACCTTTTGCTCTGCAATTAGAGAAAAGCCGAAGTTGGATCCACAAATTGGGTTAGCCCCAACCTCACCATGCAGATATAGCTATCAAATGTCGCAGCATGTCATAAACAAGTAGTATATAATACCTCAATTAATAGTGACAATTATTCTCTAGGTCAGGATTTTTCCGTAAAAGAACTAAATAGGAATAGAGTGGAATTTGAAAAAGTTTATGAATCAGAAGGTTTTTCAAAGAAACTAAATGTCAAGTAAAATACATTTAGATGGAGGAACGTAACTTATTACTAACACACATTTCTTTAGCACCATTTAGGTTAAAGTTGGCGCTAACATTTCAAAATATAATTTTTTTTATCAAAAGTCAAAATTTAGGCCAGATATTCCATGGGGCTCATCAGTACTGTGTAGGAACTCTGGCTATCCTCGGAAATCTTCCAATATCAGTAAAACTAATAAACATTCAAGAGTGCAATATATGTGTGCAATGGACTGCTCACATATAGGGCACACTGAATGTTTATTATAACAATTTTGCATTTCAATAAATTTTCCAGCTAATATTAAAAAATCCTGATAGCAAAAAAAGAAAATACAAAGTTATAGAAATAAGCTAAATTTTTTAATCTATTGTACAATGTATGAGAAATTGAAAATAAAACCGTATCCAAAGATATGAAATCTACATTTTATTTCGAAAGACAGTTCCTATCAATAATTTTTACAAAAACCATGGATTTTGAATACAATTTCAACTGAGATTATTAGGTTCTTCTAAGGGCAAAAGACATTGCTTTTGGGAAAGGCCAAAATAACGATACAATTTAGTTTAAAAGGAGTGTACAGTCTCATTTGCATGTTAAGCCAAAATTATGCCTTAAATATACAGAATTTAATTGTGGAAGCACAATTTGCTTTGGTTAAAAAAAACATTACTTCCAATTCATGATAGCATCATCTTTCTCATGAATTTTGTAAATCAACCTAAAAACAAACGGAATTTTAGGAAATAATATAGCAAGTACAGTTGGAGAAAATGGGCAAGGCTTAAACTAAGTTGAATGAAAAACATTATGGTTCTTTTGTGTGACATGGGGATCATGTGTGGTGCCAAGTTTACATATTGATAAATAATCCATGCCTGTTTCTATTGTAATAATTTGAGCCACACTAGCTTCCTTTAGAGATTATAAGTGTGTACATATAATTTACTGCTATATACTGAGGGAAAAATGAGCCAGTCCATGCATAGCCGATTCACAATATTTAGGTGCAGTGGAACATTTGTAGTTACCAAAAGTAATTATATATAGTTTTTACTTTGCTTAGAGACTTGCTAATATTTTTAAATGTAAACAATAAACTTACTAAACAAAAAACTTTTGTTCCCCCAATTGATAAATGAAAAAGTACAACTCAAGAAATTGACCTATAATATTAATATGACGATCTTAAAAATATTGAGACTAGCAGAAGATATATGCTAGTCATTAGATGGTATGTCTAATAATATTGTTTAATATCATCAACAATGAAAGGAAAATGATTTTTTAGAGGTCATGCATTTTAACAAACTCTTCTAGAATTATCTAATATATTATTGCTTAATCGTTTGAAGCTATTTTTTTTTCCATGTTTTAGTGGGTGTAGTCAGTTTAATTGTTAATAATTAGGCCTATGTAGAATGCTATCAATGCTAGCTCTTAGCTAAAATGTAGACTAATGTGGAACTATTCCACAACTCAAAAAAAATTCAGCTTAAAACTTGAATCCTTAGTTTCATTGCTATATCTAATGATGTGTTAAAGTAAAAAAAGGTTGGACCATTATGACATCAGTTAACAAAATCATATGGAAAGACCCTGGCCCCTTCTGGTTATGGCCATCCTGGAAAGAAAAATAAAATGGAAAGAGGGAAGTCCCTCCTTGGATGCTTTTGGTTATGTTAAATATTAAAATCGCACTCATTAATAACTTAATCTTAAATATAAATTGAACCTTAAAATTAAAATATGAAACACTAAAACTAATAATTCTAAACAATTGTAACCCTTAATAATATTCCCAACATTTGTAAAAACCCTTGTATATATATATATTTTCAGTGTATTATTGTATTTTTATTTTATTGTATTGTATTTGAAAACCTTCCACGCTCTCTGGATAAAACCCAGAAAACTCCAAGCGCGTCACCAAAATTTCCACCGCTATGTCATATCGTTTTGCACACCTGCAACGGATATTGGCCATCGGCCCCTTCTTTTTCATTGTGACGCGGAGTTTTCTTCGATACCCCAGAGAGCGAGGAAGGGCAGAACTGTATAAACCTTTCTCTTGGAAAGACCCTAATGGTCAAAATTGGTTGCTAGTAAATAAAATCAATTTTCGTAGTCGTTAACAGTGTTTTTCTTGTAAGATAGAAAGTTTGATAAATCATCACTTCGACGCGATCGGGAACTATTAAAATAGTTAAAGGAAAATAATTCTAGCAATAGAACTTAGGCTTTTGTTTCAGTCCGGAAACCTAAGTATAAAGTAAAAAATTCAGTAGCTCTCCCCAGAGAAATAACAGGTTATTTACTTCTGGTAATGATAAGACTGAAATATTATTAAATTCATGCAAAAATTGTAAATACCTAGAGATTTTTCAATAGTTTAAATTTCTCTATTTTCCTTGGAAAACCTTCTCACCCATTTCACGTGTTCCTATGGCTCAATTTCAAACAAACTTCCTCACTAAGTGTATTGCTGACAATGACCCTAAAGGCTCTTGATATGAATGCTCAGTTTACGGTCTTTCCACTACCTAAGGTATTGATCAAGACCTGTGCTTGCTCAAAAATGTTTTCCTGGTACTCATTCCTGCACAAACATACCTAAGTCTATCACTTGATCAGTTGAAGGGTGTTGCTGGTGCAGCAATGATTCCTTGCAGATTATCTTTAACCGGAAATACTAGTTGACATGTATCTGTAGTTTAATATTTACAAGATTTTTACCTACTACTAAACCTTGGCTTCAAGAAAACTAACTGAAGTACTAGTTGCCAAGATGAAAGAAGGCGGTTTTACCTTATTCCATATGCTATAAAAAAATTATCCCCTTAATGGCAAGCCCTCTAAAGTCATTTAATTGAAAACATTTAAGTTCCAAGCTATAACTAATAGCACAAGTATTCATGAGATTAATGAAATAGCTATACAATCTAAATTGATATATGACTGAATTCTTCATTCATTTTATGGTTCAATGAGTACATCTCTAGACGTAAGTAGTGAGAAAAAGTTATAAAAACATACCTGCATCTTTCAAGTTATAGCCATAAATTTTTTTTCAGTGGATATACTAACAAAAAATATTCTTTCAGGTATAATGAGAGCGCAGGATTTTAGTATTAGTTGTTTTGCAGCTGGCTGCTGATAACTCAACTTTTGACCTTGAATTGGAAATTTTGCGCGCTCCTAGGTCGAAAAAAAAGTTTTTGTTTTTATGAAACCATTTTATATACATAGAAATAGCTATACCCACAATTCCCAAGCGCAATTTATCGCGTCCAAAGACTGGGATGGAAATTAGCTTTTATTTGACTCGATTTTCTCATTTTTATTAAGAAAACGCCCTCCGATTCTGAGCGCTATTTTGATAACTTTGGTTCATTTACTTCTGCTACTGCATTAATTGTATAAAAATAATTCAACCACAAAATATTTTGCATAAGTAAATTTTAATTTTTTAAAACATACATGTTTTTAAAGTCAGTTGCCATAAGAAGTAAGAAATCCAATTTATTAATTAACACAAAGAACATGTAATACATTTAAAAACAAAAAAAAACTTAAGGCAGGGAGAACAAACAATCTCCTAGCGAGGCGCCCAGAGTTTGTGTTGAACACAGAGTGTGTTGCCTCTGCACTGTGATGGCAAGGCATTGCTAAAGGAAACACACCACCCGATTTGACGACCTATGGAATGTATCAAGGCAAGACTATCCAGCCCAAAAGATCAGAGATTTTAAATGGTGACCGCAGTGAAAATAAACTGATTAATTAAGATCAATTTACTTTCATAGCTGTTTGAAAGTAGATAGTTTTTCCTGCAAAACCTAGAGGCTAAATTTCTTTTCAGTTTCACTACAAATGTATATTGTACCATTTTCCAAAAAGTAAAAAACCATTACAATTAAGGGGAGTTAGTATTACAGCATTAGCTTCAAAACTAAAAAGAAAACAAATTTAAACAATTTTTTTGCTACAAAAAACAACTTAAAACAGATAAATTGAGTTAGTGGGTTTAGAAAAAGATGAAATTTCAGAACTTACAACATCATCAAAAGCTAATAACTAATCTTACGTCTTATCACCAATTTTATTTTTCAAATTATTTAATGCTGCATTTAGGAAAGGTATTTGGAAACTGAAAGATATTTCTATCCTACAAGGTTATTAATATTTGTTCAAGTGAAAAGAGACTTAAAACTTCTAATCCCTTACCAAAAAATAAGTTGGATTTCAGTTTGTATTTAGTTTGTATACACATTATTAGTTGATAATGAGTTGGTATTATAATGATTATAATATTGGTGAATATATCAGAGGGGACGGTAGTCCCCATAGCAAGGTTTGGGAAAGTGACTAGCTTTTCGAGACCGAGCTAGTATTATCCCAAAGCAACTAAGCGCTGATTTCAGCCCCTTGAATCTCCTCAACCACTCAGAGTAGCGAGACAAGAAATATACCATTGGAAAGACCAGGCGCATAAGACAAACATACAATAAAACAATAAATGTGGCGCTGTTATGCTAATAATGCGACGTAGTTCAAAGATAGCCAAAATGTCAAAAAAAAACTTTCATCTTCTTCTTGCAGATCGCTCTACAGCAAAAAGTACTTATTTGATTTGCATAGAAATTGGTGACCACCTTCCACCTGCTTTCCCATTGTGGAATTCCAAAGGATAAGTCTCAGTGTCTAAGTGTCGTTGAGTTGATAAGGAAAAACTTTAGCCCCACCACAATATTTAATCAAATGTTTGAATTGCGTCCAAACAGAACCTGTTTGTTTCCGTGGTTTCGTGTCTCCGCTATATCTACAAATGTATTATCTAACGATTTAGACCTATAGCAAGCTTCGTCACGTTTCAATTTAAAATAGTATTTACGATTTTTTATTTAATATACATTCTGATATAATAAGAACAGCTAGTCATAACTCCCACTATATTTATTTAGCTGAATAATTTGAATACATATTCAATATTATTTTTATTTACAAATAAATTTTCTGACAAAAATATGCTTATAACTACCCAGGTAGCAAAAACACGTGTATTTATAGTGGAATTTTCGTATTTTTCGTGGATAATACGTGTCTGAAAATTACACACGTGTAAAAAAAGGTGGAATTTAGGGTTAATAGCTCACGAAATACAGTTCGTGATCTCCGCGTGTTTTAAAGGTTTTTAACTCACGATGGTGTTTTGGTTTGAATTTACACGTGCCCTGAAGGTATGACACTGATCGACCTAGTCTTCGGCGTATGACCAGAAGTAATACGTGTGACACTCAACGTAACAAATAAGTGTGATCAGATGTAACAAATAAGTATGATCAGATGTAACAAATAAGTATGAAACTGATCGAACTAGTTTTAGTCGTATAACCAGAACAAAAGTGTGAGACTCAACGGCTGACTAGTAGTAACAAATAAGTGTGATCAGAAGATAATATAAGAGTGATACTGATCGAAGGAATCTTCGATGCTTTCAAAGTATGATTATAAGTAACAAATAAGTGTAAATATCTATATATATATATCTATGGATATATTTTGGTTGGGATACCGGCGTTGCAGGTTGCTGTGAATAGCTCAAACAAACTTTACACATTAGAAGGATTGTGTGTATTCTGACCGTCGTACGTCTTGTTCTTGTCTACTGTTGGAATCTCTGGCCTAAAATTTTTGACCTTTGATATAAATATCTGAACGTTGGAATTCAACGGAAGCCCGAGCGTAAAAGATGTCTGCTGAATAGTGACCGCCATGCAATCATTGGTGAAGAATTTCACTATAAGTTGCAATGGACTGCTCACTTATAGGGCACTCTGATTGTTTATTAGTTATACTGAAATCGGCAGATTTCCAAGGATAGTCAGAGTTCCTACACAGCACTGATGAGTCTCAAAAGGGCGGAACCGGTCTACTTTTGGAAACTCTGGCCTAAAAGTTTTGACTTTTGTTCATAT
Organism: Leiobunum rupestre; assembly: GCF_980474605.1. NCBI lineage: Eukaryota > Metazoa > Arthropoda > Arachnida > Opiliones > Sclerosomatidae > Leiobunum > Leiobunum rupestre. The sequence continues at coordinate 3,973,430 of NC_143386.1, forward strand.
TGCTTTTTTATTGAAAAATTCTTTACATTAAAATATTATTTGAAAATATTGTTTTATTCGAAAGTTTATAAATATTGGACATAAATTTTAATAATCGTATTTAATATTTAATTTTAGGCGGGTATGTTAAAAAAATTTAAAATTAAAAAGTCGTGGGTGTTTTTAATTAACAATAATGCAATATTTTCAATTATGAATGTAGGAGAATTACTAGGGTTAAAGAATGGGAGTTCGATGTTCGTTTAATGTACTACGGTGTTTGAACACGTACAATTTAAGGTGTTATACAGGAACAAATTGTGTGTTCGAACACGTGTATTGAATGGTGCCCTAAACGTAAATAACCGGTGTTCAAACACGTGGACGATCAGTATATGATTACGTGAGCGATTCGTGTTTAAACACGTAAAAATGGGTGTGTAAGCACGTGCATGGTTCGATTTTAAACACGTGCATGGTACGTATTTACACACGTAGCGATTGATGAATATACACGTGGACGGTTGGTTTATGCACACGTGGACGGTCGGTGTATGCACACATGCGAAAAACGTTATCAAATCGTGCTGAAACACGTGTTTGAGGGTGACAGGCTCGCCGTTTTCCCCACGTGAACTCCACACGTGTACCGCACTATCATATTACTCGTGTTTAACACGTGTTTTTGCTACCTGGATATAGTATAATTTTAACTATAAATCTACATGAGTGGTATAATGGTTAAGGTGGGGTGGCAGCAGAGACGGCGATCCCGTGGGTGCTCTAGGGCTCAAGCCCCCATAGGGAAAAACAAACAGGGCAGAGCCCCCACAGAAATAAAATTGAGAAAAATAGCAATCAGGGAAAAATTTATAATCTCACTGCCTTTATTTACTTCCAAAATCAGTCTTTTTACAGAAGTTAATTTGAGATTGCAGATGCGAGTAGCATTAAGATGATACAACCGTAAAATTGATTTCGATAGATTCGTCCAAACAAAATTACCTAAAATACCTTCGTAATGTATTTGCCCCAGAAAGGCTTAACTTTTATTATCAATGTATCCATTGACGGATGAGATATTAGAAAGAAGACTTTATTAAATATATATATAGTACGAAAAAGTTTGAGCTGTACATTTTCTTGCTTAAGTTTTAAGTATATGGATTTTTAGATAAAAAATTATTTGCTTGTGCCCCCACAGAAATGTTTTCCGATCGCTGCCACTGGGTGGCAGAGTGGTTAATTGTTCTGGAACTAGAAAAATGTATTAAATCTGGCCAAAAACCTTAAGGTTAAAATTCGCAAGGTCCTTTATTGTATTATTATATATGGGCCTGTTCATAACTCTTGGTAAAGAAAAGCCCGCATATCACATATGCTAGATTTGCAAGATCTATTTTAATCATGAAAAAAAAAGGACGCACAAGGTCTAGCGTATTTGATGGCAACTGAGGGCGATAGCTTTCAGGTGCTCCGGGAGATAATTTTAATCCAGGACAGATGAAGGGAGAAACGAGTGCTTCCGAGAAGCTAGGTAGAAGCCTGACAAAACGAGGGATGTTGTCCAGCACCCTCTCGGGGTCTGCGGCGAGGAAAAATATCATGGGATAAGGGGACCAGAGCACTGCACGTTTTGTGTATAACACTATTCACGAGGGTGAGCCTCCTAACACGTCTATGAGCGGCAACGGTAGTCCAGTTGAAATTTGTCAGGACTCGAGTCATGCTGAAGCTCCACGGGAAGCTCACATTTGTAATAATATGAATAAATAGCTCTCGCAGCCTGAGAGGTAACTCAAACCTATGTGGGTGCTCCATTCCAGAGTGTTAGTGATGACCACTACAAGGTAATGCTGAACGAGGGTCTATCAATGGTACAAATGGCATTAGTTACCGGACAGCCGTGTCAACGGAGAGACAGGACTGCCCACTTGGAAGCGTTGAGTGGAAGCTTGCAAGCTATGCTCCAATTATGGATGCTGTCCAGGTCATCAAAAAGGATAATCCCAAAAAAATACACATCAGTGGATAATAGGTGTAAATGTCGTAACCTGATACTTTTACTTCAGGAATTTCCCTGGTTTTATGTTGAAACACACAAAAAACCATTGGCAAAAGTGAAGAACAGCCCCCCTCCTTTTATTGGTGTTTTTATTTTCTTAGGTGAAAGTCCAGTGTGTAAGGAGAACGAAGGTATTTTTTTTTAGTTACCGCAAATGAGAATTAGTCAAGTTAACGCGTTTTGAAAACCGTCAATTTCAATGCATTTTCGACAATAGTTTAATGTGAGTTCTATACTTTTTCTCCCGAGATAGAGCAGGACACGTGAAATCAAACTTTATGTTTGGTGTGTACTAAGGAGTAATCCTGAAAATGAAATTTGTAGTGGTAGTGTAGACTATTCTTAACTCTTACAAATAAAGGATTTGGGAGGGAACTGAATATGTTAAAGATATGTACCTCAAAGAACGGTATTTTTTAACAATGCAAAAATTTTAATCGCAATTTATTGTTTAAAAAGACATGATCAATGTAAAATTGTTACTTGCCAGCAATTTTTACAACGGGAAATACTAAATACAGGACTAATGAGGAGGACGATTCTTTAAATGTCTAGATTTTAATACGTTTTGGAGAACGTAAGACTGATGACGAAAAAGGAAAAGGCTGAAATGCAGAACAGTACTAACTTTTAATGGTTGGGAATTTTTCACGTATTTCAACGCATTTTAATTTTTTTTAACCATACTATGACTTCTGTGTGACGTTGACTTATACAACGTTGAATGCACTCTAAGTATTGGCGCCTAACGGCGCCGCGCACTCACTTCGCTCTAGCGCTGGGGGCGCACAGCGCCTCCCCAACCCCATACTAAAAAAGGCTATGGGCCAACTATAACGCAACCTAGAGGACAGCACCAAGCCTGACGCATCAAGTATCGTAAATCCGAAAACAATAAACAAAACAAAAAAAACAAAAGTACCTATTGTTAAAAATAGCCCAAAGGACTTCGTTAACACGTGTGAAAAATCTACAATTTCAAAGCATTTGCCAGGGTAAGAAAAGTTCTTATCGACTGAATTTCAACTTGTGCAATCGAAAACAGAATATTGGTGCCTGACGGCGCCACCCCAACCCCATTCTTGCTATCACGATGGGCGGTCTATAACGCGACCTAGAGGACATTACCTAGCCATAACGCATCAAATATTGTCCAAATACGCGAAAAACTAAAATAGTTATTTGGTGTTCAATGCTTCACATTGGCCCAAATAATTAATTGATGTTCAACGCATCAAATATTGTCCAAATACGCGTAAAAGTAAAATAGTTAATTGATGTTCAATTCTTCACATTGGCCCAAATCATTAATTGATATTCAATTAGTATAGACCAAATTGAAAGTTTGTTTTCATGTGTCCTACTCTATCTCGGGGTAGAACAGCCAGTGAAATCTCAGGATAATACCCGTGAAAATTGAAAAATCCCATTCCCGATAACTTTTAATTTATATGTTTGCGGATAATAATTAATACACCATTAAATTCAGCGTAAAAAATGCTACCATTAAATCGAATAAAAGACGAAAAATAATAGGGGGGCTATTCTTCACATTGGCCAAACCATTATTTAAGTTTTTGCAAAAAAACCCCAAATAGGTCTCTAGCCATTGAAAGAAAGGATAGGTGGGTCTTTTCTGTTCTTAAAAAATTAAGTGAGCCATGTTACCTTCTTAGTGTACATAGAGTACACATTTTACTATCTAAATTAGTCATTTAAAGTTAACTTTAAAAAAACCGCTTAAGTACAGTAACAGTAAACAACAATAATTTTGGGCTTTGGCCTTATACACATGGCGCTGACTAAAACGACGAAATAATACCAAAATTAAACGAATTTATCACTTAAATATGGTCAACTATTATAAAAATACATGATTTATAATACCATTCCGTTTCCAAGATTAATTAGATTAAATATTACACTTGAAAATAGGTTATAAAATCCTTCTATGCCAAGAAAACGTCGTAGGCCGCTTTAAAATAAAATAGCAGACAACACTTACGACGAACTCTGCAGACAAACAAAATCCATTCGTAATCCTTTACCCCTCCACAGCTTCCACAATACAAAATTGTAATCATGGTTGGCGTGCGGAATCCGTCGGTTTTGATTTCTCCCTCGGAGAGGTAAAAACACCTGTATATTAGGTAATATAGGAACAATTAAAGGCAACTTTAAAATTACACAGTAAAAATTGTTTAATTAATAAAAATTAAAACACATACACGACTAGTTTCGCTCTCTTACAGATGTTTCATCAGGTGTGATTAAATTTTTGTTTCCACTTATTTTACTTAAAATTTACAAAGATTTAAACACAACATTTGTTGCAAATTTTTAAGGTCGTTTTTGTCAGTAATCAGAAAAGCTAATAACCAAGGCACCAACTATAATGATTAAGGTATACAATCCCCTTAATTCGTTTATATTTAAATACCATATTATATTCATCTGAACGGATTTTAAAACAGTTTCATATAGTTTTAAGAAAAGGACTTATCTGCAGATTTTACCACATTCTAACACAATAACTGTGAAAAGTTCTATGCAATTTTTATTTATTAGCCGTCAAAAGAGGCATAAATACTCAGACACATTTAATAAATCTTATTATATAATTAAGATTATTGCTTTGTAAATTAAGTCTCGCATAATAAATTTAATATCTGTCCCTGGATATCAGTTCTATTTTAAAAGGAACAAACCCTACAACTTAACCATTAGCTACGTAGATATACTTAAAACTAAAGAGGGAGCTAAGTTAACGTCAGCCCCGTAATTTCGTTAAACAACAAAGTAACAATATCCTAGCTACTACACGTCAATGCGAAGAAATACGACACATTTAATTTTGAATGCGAAAAAATTGTTTCCGAGAAGTGAGTGGAGAAAGTGGGGGGTGGCTGCCGTTAAATGAACCCCCCCCCCCCCCCCAACTGTCTGCACATAATAAATAATAATTATAATCACCCTTAACTAAACTGATACGTCAATGTGAAAAGGTGGGCTAATATTATGGTAGCCCCAGAATAAAAAATAAATAAATAAATTATAAAAATAATTCATTACGTCATTTACCCGGAGCAATGCGACATTAATATAACTATTTCTTCGTTCCCATATTAGAAGGCGAAAAGATCTATGTCCAACAAATGCAATCCGAGTGTAAAATAGGCGGATATCCCGCTCATTTTTGTTACATGTGTAAGGTGATGAAAGTAAAAAGCTAAATGCTTTGACCTCTGATTTTCCACGTGATTAGTTGCAAACGCGATAGCCGATTAACTGTCACAGAATAACTGAGGGGCATCTATAAAAACTTCAAACACTACTAACTATTGTATTATGGGAACAAGCCACATCAGTTCTTTTAAGGCTTCGGTGGCTGCCACATATTCCGCTTCCATTGTAAACAGTGCAATTGACTTTTGATTTACAGAACGCCACGATATAGGGCACCTATCATAATACACTATATATCCACAAGTTGACCGTCGAGAGTCTCTATCGGCCGCCCAATCGCTGTCGCTGTATATGGATACTTGCTTCGTGAGCTCACCATGGTAATTTAGTCCTAGTTCCGCAGTTGATTCGACATAGCGTAGCAACTGACACAGGAATTTCCAATGCATTTCCCCCAATTTACTGTTAAACTGAGAAAGTGTAACACCACTAAATAAGATATCCGGTCAGGTTCTTTGTGCTATGAAAAATAGTGATCCGATTTATTCGCGATACGGATATTGTGTCATACGTTCACGATCATCTTCTTTTTCCGGACAATCCGTTTTTGAGAGAATAAAATTGGTTGGGATTGGTAAGCTTACTGATTTGTGATGTTAAACCTTTTGCAGATTTGTTTGATATAATTCGATTGGTTTCATCAGTAGGGTCCTATTAGATTTGAAATGAAATTCCACCCCTAGTAGCTTACGTATGGGGCAAAGTGTTTTAATATCGTATTTTGTTGAGATGAGTCGATACGTTTCCTTCAATATGTCATCAGTTTTGGTCAATACAACTAAATCGTCTACTTAAACGAGTATTATGACCTCGTTCGGAATGAAATAAATACAGTTCGTTCCCAACAGTTTGGAAAATTCTAAGCTTCGAAATGTTCTTTTCTAATTCAATGTGCCACTACCGATTACTTTTTGGTAATCCGTACAGGGTATCCACGTGACACGCTAGCATATTAAACCAGGATGCCCATGTGAGCTCGATTATGGAACCTGTTGGGGCGTTGCGCTTGCGGTATGCGGATAAATTCCAAACACCCAATGCGTCTCAAATTCGTTGCACTTGGGGTTCGCTCCATCCAGTATTCCAATGGAACCTTCTTCAGTAACGCATGTCGGGATCGATTACGAAGATGTGTGGCTGTTAAAACCAATTATCCCCATAAAGTGGTTGACAGCTTGGAATCTTCTTGTATCATCCTCACCCAGGGGCGTACAGAAGAAAGTGCGTTGGGGGGGGGGGGGGTAAGTGAAATTTGCTTAGTAAAAAACAAAGTTTGTCATGAGCAAAAGTACTGATTAACCCAACAGAATTATTTTTACACGAATTTTTTCAATTACAATTTAATCATGCTAACTAATCATGTTGATCAATAGATCAACGAGCTAAAGGGTACAAACATATTTTTTCTTCCGTTTTATTTGAATTTTCTCCAAGGACCATGTCCCATTTTCGGATATATGGTTTATCTCAGAACTAATACCACGGCCAACTTTGATCTCTCGCGCTACAGCGGCCATCTCAATCGTTGGCGTTTCTGTGTTAACCTATGACCAGAAGATTATTTTTTTTTAATAGTTTTTACATTGAAGCCAATATAATATCGAGAGTGGCACTGAACTCCTACACGTTATAGTACAGTTTATAGAGGGAAAATCCTTGCTCGCGGAATTTCGACGAAGGTGTTGGCCGCTGTAGCGTGAACAGCGCGTGATCAAAGTTGGCGGTGCTAATACGAAATCTAGTTCTAAATTCATTTATGGACGGAATAAAATAAATAACGACTTCACCTATAAAACAAAAAATCATTAACGATGAACTCTAATTTTTTCACTTAACTCATTTGTGTTCATTTTTTTTAAAACTATTTATATTTTTAATAACCTCATGGAAAATTGTTTCTCTTAATTTTTTATAGAGGGTTTACAAGTCGCCAGCTGACTTAGCCCTCTAATCGCATTGTACATTTCTATTTGCACAATATATTAAATTGAAATTGATATTTTGTTATTTCATTATTTCTCGCAAATCATAAGTAATACTTGGCTAATTCTACATATATACGTACTTTATTCTTCAAATACGTATATGTATTGGCGAGTCGTCACTGTTCTCGGATTTTTGCGCCAAAACGATTTAGGGGTAAATTGTGATAATACATTGTTAAAAGATCTATTTTTGAAAAACGATCAATTTCAAAATATTGTCAGAGGCGTCACTACGGGGGGGTCGGTGTGGACCGCCCGGGTGTCACCCTCAAAGAGTACCAAGAGGGGCGACACTCTCGGCTGTAAAATTAGTAACTAGTTTCCATCGTTATGATGGTTTTACATTTGATTATGAAAAATAGCAGCCCCATCGTGCCCCCTTAAAAAGTCTCTGTGCCCCCTTAAAGTATCACTCTGCAAGTAAAAAAAATGTAAAAGTAAACAAAAGCAATAAAATTATCCTATTAACATATTATATTTAGTTAAGTCCAACTGTACAAACTATATTATCTTCTTTCGTGTTTACTATATTAGTTCCCTTCCACGTGCACGAAATTAAAGGGTTTCGCTGTAGCAGACACAATAATATGGCACGTAATCAGGTACAAATATTGATTTCAGAATACGGTTACACAGGCGCGTGCCAACGTTTTTATGAGAGCTGGGGCAAAAACAAGATGACTAAGACAAAATGGTAATAAACCTATTATTATATATAATATTATATATCTCCGGAGAAAAGTAGCGGGGGCAAGCCCCCCGCTGCCCTCGTGGTTGGCATGCCCATAACTAACTAAGGTTAATTTCCCGTAAAACTGAAGTCTAACTGCTAATGTTATTATGTTGGTCGTCGTCGTGTATTCAGTTGTACCCAAGTATTAACGGCGGCGTATTTATGATATTTCACTTTATTCCATGTTGTTAATAAAAACTAAGAATTAACATAACTCAATATACAGCTTTTTGATATACCTATTATATAAATTTAATTTAGAAAAACACTGTAGGAGGACGGATTTATCGTAATTCGATTTCGTTGGGAATTTAATCAGTATATAATATTATTATATTAAATTCTCGGTAGAACAGAACCAACGACGAAAGAAGTAAGGAAGAAAACAACGGGGATAAACAATAATATAATGAGGGAGGGGGGGGGGACAGGCTTATCCCCACATTATATTTTTAAAACTATTTGACGATACTGAAAAAAAGTTTAGTGATAATTTTCATAATTGTCATAGTTATGGTCATTATGTTACTTATGATATTACCGATGTTAAAGACCTCCCACCCCCGTATTTTTAAAACTATTTGACGACACTGAAAACCAATTTAATTTTAAAAAACTTCCGTCCGATATCTACTCTAAACTTCATTTCTAAGCTCTTCGATAAAGCTTTTCATAATAGACTATTACCGTTTACCGAAAAACATAACCTTTTATCAAAACATCAATTCGAATTTCGTAGAAAAACCGATACAGTGAACGCCATCTGTGAAGTTTACACAAAAATTTTAAATCGTCTTGATAAGAGCGAATTGGCGGTGGGGGTCTTTCTCGACCTCAAAAAGGCCTTCGACTCAATTTCCCACCATACACTGTTAGATAAACTAGAACGTAAAGGAATTAGAGGAAAAGCCAAGAATTGGATTAGAAGTTACTTACTAAATAGTGTTGCACTAAGGTTATTGGTATATTATCCGACTTTAAGATCTTAGGTAATGGTATCCCCCAAGGCTCAATAATATCTCCATTATTATTTAACTTGTTTGTTAATGACATTGCCGACTTGATAAATACTGGAATAACACTGGACGCGGATGATACGCTCCTACTTTTTGGCGGTAAATGCCTAGAAAACATTATAGAGCAAACAAACAAAGCCTTGGCCCAAATCAATAGCTGGCTAAAAAAATAATCTAAATTCCAATTTAGATAAGACGGTTTATATTATATTTCATAACATAAATAAATCGATTAGTGAGGTAGTCGATATTTGTATTGATAACTATAAACTAGAGAAAGTTGAATCATATAGATATCTAGGTGTTATTTTCGATTCTAATCTAAATTGGAAGTTCCATGTTGATTCCGTACGTAAATCTCTCAGACAAACATGCGGAATTTTGCATAAGACCAAAAGTATCTTAAGCCATAATTCTTTGAAATAATTATATTACGCCCTATTTCACTCGAAAAGCAATTATGCCTTCTGTATTTGGGGTAATTCGGCTTTATATAATATAGATAGAATCTTTACTCTGCAGAAGCGGGAAATAAGATCAATCAATAATGCCAGATACCTAGAGCATACAGCAAGTTTGTTTAAAAATAATACAATTTTAAATGTTTCCCAACTATATAATTACGTTACAGTCCTGTTCTTATACAAAGACTTCCATGGCGATAAAAAATAACTGTACAAGTAAACAAAATCAAAAATACCCGCTCTGATGATCTTCCGTAATATCCCCGTTGTAAAACTAGTAAAAAAATAACCTCTATGCTCTATAATGGTATAAAATTGATTCATAGGGTTGCGAACTCAATTGATATAAACTCCAACGAGGCCATGTATTTTATGATCGAGTGTTAACCTATCACAATTATTTTAACTATGTAATATTATATACTTTTGTTTGATTTGTTTTACCTATTTTACTTTTGTCATGCTGTGAAATTAATTTACTTATGCTACGCAGAATATACAAAAACCAGGGCTCACAAGTCACCTGTGACTTAGCCCACCCCCCATATGTACACTCTGTTCAAAAAGTCTTTGCCCGTGGGAGATTTCGAACATTTTCGCCCGTCATTTCTTGTATAGTTGCATCAAGTCGAAGCGGACATCGCTAATAGATTAATAAAATTTTTGACTACAAATTGGCCAAAATCATTTTCTGGATAGACTTATAATTTGGCCTATTTTGGCCTAAAAGAAGGGGTGTCAACTTTTTTATTTTGATCTCAGGTCATTTTAAACCCGATTTTCGTGTTCTCCGGGGTTTATTTATATTTAGAAAGTGTTGGAATTATTCAAATCGACGCATTGGTTCAAAAGATATTAACCAAAGACGTTTTCACAGAAATTGAGAAATATCTAAACATCTCACCAAGCAATTTAAAATAATAAATGTTGACGGGTTCTGTCGCCATCTTTAGTTCCTAGATGTAATCTTTTTTGTTTAATTCTAAATATGTAACAAATTGAAGGTTAACATAAATATTTTCATGTGCTCATTTGAGAAACTAACAGAGGCGACGCCAGAAAATATTTATGTTAACCTTCAATTTGTTACATATTTAGAATTAAACTAACAAGATTACTTCTAGGAACAATAGATGGCGACAGAACCCGCCAACGTTTATTATTTTAAATGGCTTGGTGAGATGTTTAGATATTTCTCAATTTCTGTGAAAACGTCTTTGGTTAATATCTTTTGAACCAATGCGTCGATTTGAATAATTCCAACACTTTCTAAATATAAATCAACCCCGGAGAACACGAAAATCGGGTTTAAAATGACCTGAGATCAAAAATAAAAAAGTTGACACCCCCTCTTTTAGGCCAAAATAGGCCAAATTATAAGTCTATCCAGAAAATGATTTTGGCCAATTTGTAGCTAAACATTTTATTAATCTTTTACCGATGTCCGCTTCGACTTGATGCAACTATACAAGAACTGACGGGTGAAAATGTTCGAAATCTCCCACGGGCAAAGACTTTTTGAACAGAGTGTACAACTCTCTTAACTATTAACGATAGTAATATATTATTATTATTTTATTTTTCATAATTGTCGTACATAAAGTAATGTTACTTACGATATTACCGATGTAAAAGACCTCCCACCCCCCGTATTTTTAAAATTATTTGACCTTACTGAGGAACAATTTAATGACAATTTTCATAATTATCATAGTTACAGTTCTTATGTTACTTATGGTATTACCGATTTTAAAGACCTCTTACATCCCGTATTTTTAAAATTATTTGACCTTACTGATAAACAATTTAATGATAATTTTCATAATTATCATAGTTACAGTTCTTATGTTACTTATGGTATTACCGATTTGAAAGACCTCTCACCCCCCACCCCCCGTATTTTAAAACTATTTGACGATACTGGTAATCGGTTTAGTGACTAGAGAAAGAACGTCTCGTCGGCGGCTGAAAAAAAAAACTATGTCCACGTAGGACACAACCCGCCACGAAGTACACATCATGCCACGTAGCAAACAACCGTCCCCGCACGTGGGAAACAACTCACTACGTAGTCAACATCTCGCCTCGATGAATACACATCTCGCCTCGATGAATACACATCTCGCCTCGATGAATACACATCTCGCCTCGATGAATACACATCTCGCCTCGATGAATACACATCTCGCCTCGATGAATACACATCTCGCCTCGATGAATACACATCTCGCCTCGATGAATACACATCTCGCCTCGATGAATACACATCTCGCCTCGATGAATACACATCTCGCCTCGATGAATACACATCTCGCCTCGATGAATACACATCTCGCCTCGATGAATACACATCTCGCCTCGATGAATACACATCTCGGCCCGAAGTATACACATCTCGGCCCGAAGTATAGACATCTCGGCCCGAAGTATAGACATCTCGGCCCGAAGTATAGACATCTCGGCCCGAAGTATAGACATCTCGACCCGAAGTATAGACATCTCGGCCCGAAGTATAGACATCTCGGCCCGAAGTATAGACATCTCGGCCCGAAGTATAGACATCTCGGCCCGAAGTATAGACATCTCGGCCCGAAGTATAGACATCTCGGCCCGAAGTATAGACATCTCGGCCCGAAGTATAGACATCTCGGCCCGAAGTATAGACATCTCGGCCCGAAGTATAGACATCTCGGCCCGAAGTATAGACATCTCGGCCCGAAGTATAGACATCTCGGCCCGAAGTATAGACATCTCGGCCCGAAGTATAGACATATCGGCCCGAAGTATAGACATCTCGGCCCGAAGTATAGACATCTCGGCCCGAAGTATACACATCTCGGCCCGAAGTATAGACATCTCGGCCCGAAGTATAGACATCTCGGCCCGAAGTATAGACATCTCGGCCCGAAGTATAGACATCTCGGCCCGAAGTATAGACATCTCGGCCCGAAGTATACACATCTCGGCCCGAAGTATAGACATCTCGGCCCGAAGTATAGACATCTCGGCCCGAAGTATACACATCTCGGCCCGAAGTATAGACATCTCGGCCCGAAGTATAGACATCTCGGCCCGAAGTATAGACATCTCGGCCCGAAGTATACACATCTCGGCCCGAAGTATACACATCTCGGCCCGAAGTATACACATCTCGGCCCGAAGTATACACATCTCGGCCCGAAGTATACACATCTCGGCCCGAAGTATACACATCTCGGCCCGAAGTATACACATCTCGGCCCGAAGTATACACATCTCGGCCCGAAGTATAGACATCTCGGCCCGAAGTATAGACATCTCGGCCCGAAGTATAGACATCTCGGCCCGAAGTATAGACATCTCGGCCCGAAGTATACACATCTCGGCCCGAAGTATAGACATCTCGGCCCGAAGTATAGACATCTCGGCCCGAAGTATAGACATCTCGGCCCGAAGTATAGACATCTCGGCCCGAAGTATAGACATGTCGGCCCGAAGTATAGACATGTCGGCCCGAAGTATAGACATGTCGGCCCGAAGTATAGACATGTCGGCCCGAAGTATAGACATGTCGGCCCGAAGTATAGACATCTCGGCCCGAAGTATAGACATGTCGGCCCGAAGTATAGACATGTCGGCCCGAAGTATAGACATGTCGGCCCGAAGTATAGACATGTCGGCCCGAAGTATAGACATGTCGGCCCGAAGTATAGACATGTCGGCCCGAAGTATAGACATGTCGGCCCGAAGTATACACATGTCGGCCCGAAGTATACACATGTCGGCCCGAAGTATACACATGTCGGCCCGAAGTATACACATGTCGGCCCGAAGTATACACATGTCGGCCCGAAGTATACACATGTCGGCCCGAAGTATACACATGTCGGCCCGAAGTATACACATGTCGGCCCGAAGTATACACATGTCGGCCCGAAGTATACACATGTCGGCCCGAAGTATACACATGTCGGCCCGAAGTATACACATGTCGGCCCGAAGTATACACATGTCGGCCCGAAGTATACACATGTCGGCCCGAAGTATACACATGTCGGCCCGAAGTATACACATGTCGGCCCGAAGTATACACATGTCGGCCCGAAGTATACACATGTCGGCCCGAAGTATACACATGTCGGCCCGAAGTATACACATGTCGGCCCGAAGTATACACATGTCGGCCCGAAGTATACACATGTCGGCCCGAAGTATACACATGTCGGCCCGAAGTATACACATGTCGGCCCGAAGTATACACATGTCGGCCCGAAGTATACACATGTCGGCCCGAAGTATACACATGTCGGCCCGAAGTATACACATGTCGGCCCGAAGTATACACATGTCGGCCCGAAGTATACACATGTCGGCCCGAAGTATACACATGTCGGCCCGAAGTATACACATGTCGGCCCGAAGTATACACATGTCGGCCCGAAGTATACACATGTCGGCCCGAAGTATACACATGTCGGCCCGAAGTATACACATGTCGGCCCGAAGTATACACATGTCGGCCCGAAGTATACACATGTCGGCCCGAAGTATACACATGTCGGCCCGAAGTATACACATGTCGGCCCGAAGTATACACATGTCGGCCCGAAGTATACACATGTCGGCCCGAAGTATACACATGTCGGCCCGAAGTATACACATGTCGGCCCGAAGTATACACATGTCGGCCCGAAGTATACACATGTCGGCCCGAAGTATACACATGTCGGCCCGAAGTATACACATGTCGGCCCGAAGTATACACATGTCGGCCCGAAGTATACACATGTCGGCCCGAAGTATACACATGTCGGCCCGAAGTATACACATGTCGGCCCGAAGTATACACATGTCGGCCCGAAGTATACACATGTCGGCCCGAAGTATACACATGTCGGCCCGAAGTATACACATGTCGGCCCGAAGTATACACATGTCGGCCCGAAGTATACACATGTCGGCCCGAAGTATACACATGTCGGCCCGAAGTATACACATGTCGGCCCGAAGTATACACATGTCGGCCCGAAGTATACACATGTCGGCCCGAAGTATACACATGTCGGCCCGAAGTATACACATGTCGGCCCGAAGTATAGACATCTCGGCCCGAAGTATAGACATCTCGGCCCGAAGTATAGACATCTCGGCCCGAAGTATACACATCTCGGCCCGAAGTATAGACATCTCGGCCCGAAGTATAGACATCTCGGCCCGAAGTATACACATCTCGGCCCGAAGTATACACATCTCGGCCCGAAGTATAGACATCTCGGCCCGAAGTATAGACATCTCGGCCCGAAGTATAGACATCTCGGCCCGAAGTATACACATCTCGGCCCGAAGTATAGACATCTCGGCCCGAAGTATACACATCTCGGCCCGAAGTATAGACATCTCGGCCCGAAGTATAGACATCTCGGCCCGAAGTATACACATCTCGGCCCGAAGTATACACATCTCGGCCCGAAGTATACACATCTCGGCCCGAAGTATACACATCTCGGCCCGAAGTTTACACATCTCGGCCCGAAGTATACACATCTCGGCCCGAAGTATACACATCTCGGCCCGAAGTATACACATCTCGGCCCGAAGTATACACATCTCGGCCCGAAGTATACACATCTCGGCCCGAAGTATACACATCTCGGCCCGAAGTATACACATCTCGGCCCGAAGTATACACATCTCGGCCCGAAGTATACACATCTCGGCCCGAAGTATACACATCTCGGCCCGAAGTATACACATCTCGGCCCGAAGTATACACATCTCGGCCCGAAGTATACACATCTCGGCCCGAAGTATACACATCTCGGCCCGAAGTATACACATCTCGGCCCGAAGTATACACATCTCGGCCCGAAGTATACACATCTCGGCCCGAAGTATACACATCTCGGCCCGAAGTATACACATCTCGGCCCGAAGTATACACATCTCGGCCCGAAGTATACACATCTCGGCCCGAAGTATACACATCTCGGCCCGAAGTATACACATCTCGGCCCGAAGTATACACATCTCGGCCCGAAGTATACACATCTCGGCCCGAAGTATACACATCTCGGCCCGAAGTATACACATCTCGGCCCGAAGTATACACATCTCGGCCCGAAGTATACACATCTCGGCCCGAAGTATACACATCTCGGCCCGAAGTATACACATCTCGGCCCGAAGTATACACATCTCGGCCCGAAGTATACACATCTCGGCCCGAAGTATACACATCTCGGCCCGAAGTATACACATCTCGGCCCGAAGTATACACATCTCGGCCCGAAGTATACACATCTCGGCCCGAAGTATACACATCTCGGCCCGAAGTATACACATCTCGGCCCGAAGTATACACATCTCGGCCCGAAGTATACACATCTCGGCCCGAAGTATACACATCTCGGCCCGAAGTATACACATCTCGGCCCGAAGTATACACATCTCGGCCCGAAGTATACACATCTCGGCCCGAAGTATACACATCTCGGCCCGAAGTATACACATCTCGGCCCGAAGTATACACATCTAAGCCCGAAGTATACACATGTCGGCCCGAAGTATAGACATCTCGGCCCGAAGTATAGACATCTCGGCCCGAAGTATACACATCTCGGCCCGAAGTATACACATCTCGGCCCGAAGTATAGACATCTCGGCCCGAAGTATAGACATCTCGGCCCGAAGTATAGACATCTCGGCCCGAAGTATAGACATCTCGGCCCGAAGTATAGACATCTCGGCCCGAAGTATAGACATCTCGGCCCGAAGTATAGACATCTCGGCCCGAAGTATACACATCTCGGCCCGAAGTATAGACATCTCGGCCCGAAGTATACACATCTCGGCCCGAAGTATACACATCTCGGCCCGAAGTATAGACATCTCGGCCCGAAGTATAGACATCTCGGCCCGAAGTATAGACATCTCGGCCCGAAGTATAGACATCTCGGCCCGAAGTATACACATCTCGGCCCGAAGTATACACATCTCGGCCCGAAGTATACACATCTCGGCCCGAAGTATACACATCTCGGCCCGAAGTATAGACATCTCGGCCCGAAGTATAGACATCTCGGCCCGAAGTATAGACATCTCGGCCCGAAGTATACACATCTCGGCCCGAAGTATACACATCTCGGCCCGAAGTATACACATCTCGGCCCGAAGTATACACATCTCGGCCCGAAGTATACACATCTCGGCCCGAAGTATACACATCTCGGCCCGAAGTATACACATCTCGGCCCGAAGTATACACATCTCGGCCCGAAGTATACACATCTCGGCCCGAAGTATACACATCTCGGCCCGAAGTATACACATCTCGGCCCGAAGTATACACATCTCGGCCCGAAGTATACACATCTCGGCCCGAAGTATACACATCTCGGCCCGAAGTATACACATCTCGGCCCGAAGTATACACATCTCGGCCCGAAGTATACACATCTCGGCCCGAAGTATACACATCTCGGCCCGAAGTATACACATCTCGGCCCGAAGTATACACATCTCGGCCCGAAGTATACACATCTCGGCCCGAAGTATACACATCTCGGCCCGAAGTATACACATCTCGGCCCGAAGTATACACATCTCGGCCCGAAGTATACACATCTCGGCCCGAAGTATACACATCTCGGCCCGAAGTATACACATCTCGGCCCGAAGTATACACATCTCGGCCCGAAGTATACACATCTCGGCCCGAAGTATACACATCTCGGCCCGAAGTATACACATCTCGGCCCGAAGTATACACATCTCGGCCCGAAGTATACACATCTAAGCCCGAAGTATACACATCTCGGCCCGAAGTATACACATCTCGGCCCGAAGTATACACATCTAAGCCCGAAGTATACACATCTCGGCCCGAAGTATACACATCTCGGCCCGAAGTATACACATCTCGGCCCGAAGTATACACATCTCGGCCCGAAGTATACACATCTCGGCCCGAAGTATACACATCTCGGCCCGAAGTATACACATCTCGGCCCGAAGTATACACATCTCGGCCCGAAGTATACACATCTCGGCCCGAAGTATACACATCTCGGCCCGAAGTATACACATCTCGGCCCGAAGTATACACATCTCGGCCCGAAGTATACACATCTCGGCCCGAAGTATACACATCTCGGCCCGAAGTATACACATCTCGGCCCGAAGTATACACATCTCGGCCCGAAGTATACACATCTCGGCCCGAAGTATACACATCTCGGCCCGAAGTATACACATCTCGGCCCGAAGTATACACATCTCGGCCCGAAGTATACACATCTCGGCCCGAAGTATACACATCTCGGCCCGAAGTATACACATCTCGGCCCGAAGTATACACATCTCGGCCCGAAGTATACACATCTCGGCCCGAAGTATACACATCTCGGCCCGAAGTATACACATCTCGGCCCGAAGTATACACATCTCGGCCCGAAGTATACACATCTCGGCCCGAAGTATACACATCTCGGCCCGAAGTATACACATCTCGGCCCGAAGTATACACATCTCGGCCCGAAGTATACACATCTCGGCCCGAAGTATACACATCTCGGCCCGAAGTATACACATCTCGGCCCGAAGTATACACATCTCGGCCCGAAGTATACACATCTCGGCCCGAAGTACACACATCTCGGCCCGAAGTACACACATCTCGGCCCGAAGTACACACATCTCGGCCCGAAGTACACACATCTCGGCCCGAAGTACACACATCTCGGCCCGAAGTACACACATCTCGGCCCGAAGTACACACATCTCGGCCCGAAGTACACACATCTCGGCCCGAAGTACACACATCTCGGCCCGAAGTACACACATCTCGGCCCGAAGTACACACATCTCGGCCCGAAGTACACACATCTCGGCCCGAAGTACACACATCTCGGCCCGAAGTACACACATCTCGGCCCGAAGTACACACATCTCGGCCCGAAGTACACACATCTCGGCCCGAAGTACACACATCTCGGCCCGAAGTACACACATCTCGGCCCGAAGTACACACATCTCGGCCCGAAGTACACACATCTCGGCCCGAAGTACACACATCTCGGCCCGAAGTACACACATCTCGGCCCGAAGTACACACATCTCGGCCCGAAGTACACACATCTCGGCCCGAAGTACACACATCTCGGCCCGAAGTACACACATCTCGGCCCGAAGTACACACATCTCGGCCCGAAGTACACACATCTCGGCCCGAAGTACACACATCTCGGCCCGAAGTACACACATCTCGGCCCGAAGTACACACATCTCGGCCCGAAGTACACACATCTCGGCCCGAAGTACACACATCTCGGCCCGAAGTACACACATCTCGGCCCGAAGTACACACATCTCGGCCCGAAGTACACACATCTCGGCCCGAAGTACACACATCTCGGCCCGAAGTACACACATCTCGGCCCGAAGTACACACATCTCGGCCCGAAGTACACACATCTCGGCCCGAAGTACACTACTACAGTTTCCGTAATTTTGGCCGAAATGGCGTTCCATACTGTACCCCCCTTAAAGGGAATATAACCTCAGGTTTTTTAGGTGTGGAACACCAACACTTAGACCTTTTCCCGCGCACTCTTATGACTTCAGATAGTGATTTCCCGACAAAATTGTTCACATAAAAAAATTAAAAACCTTAAAAAAGACTTGATGTTATATTCCCTTTAATCCAAAACGTTCCTTCGCGCCTGCTACCCTAGCTTACTTCTAAAAAACGACCTTACGCGTGAATTTTTAGAAAATACCAACCGTAAAGTACGAAATAAAAGCCAAATTAGAGATACAACTACGTAACCCATTACTTAGAGCTAAAACTACGTAACTCGTTACGCTCAGGTTTGTCAGGTAGGTCGATTTCAGCTAACGTGACGTCCTAATATACATGACCAAAATATAACGTTTCTGCATATTAAATGTTTTTATAATACACATAAATAAACAGCTAAGTAAAATTATCGAAAATTTGGCGGTTAAGTTAACTTTTCCCCCGAGATCTATTATTATATTTCTTGAACTTGAAACTAAAATGTCCGGGCCTGCATAGACATTCCATAATACGCTACCATAAACATCACTAACACCTTTTGTGGTTCGGTTTCTTAGTGCGCCATGAGGTTCGATTTCAATATATTGGCGGTTTGGGGAACATTTTCAGCATTTATAGTGTTCTTTGAATTCATCGATCTTAAAAGTGCTTTGAATCCAGTGTTTTAACTCGAGCATTCATGCATTGAGTATTTGTACACTTACCATGGACGTACCCAATTCTTAAACTACTTCGGGATATTTTTTTTTCAAATGGTACTTGAGATGACTCGATCCTTTTGCACTCTCATGAACTTTGTATTTACCCCTATTTCAAACATTAAGGATGGCACTGAAACATTTTAATTTACGTTATTTCTTGGGTTTTATGCTTGACCGAACTTTCATAATCTGACCTCAAATGAAAACTTCTCGAGGTTAACGGTAATAGCTAGTGTAGGGAGCTGTTGGCTCGAACGCGTGGCATGCAGAGCTTGTCACCACCCTCCTACGCATTGTAACCCGGCCACCTGAATTTTATTATTATTATTATTATTATTATAATAATTTTCGCAGCGGTCGCTTAGTCAAAATAACTTACAAGCTCTTACTTTTAAACCCGCAAGGGGACGTTTTATTTAGTAGTTTCGTGTATATTTTATAAATATTACGGTAGGTTTCACTGAAAGGGCCCCATCGGTGTTTGAAAAATTCATCTTAAATATCAGGTAGCATACGACGTGTCGTAGATTTCCCTATGTCCACTGATTAAATTCAAACACCGGTGGGGCCTTTTTACTTTATGGGTTAGGTGAGAGCAACCCAGGAAAAGTAACCTTTAGGAGTTTCTATTTCACATCTGAAGATTGAAGATGGTTTTGATTTGATACGTAACTTACTGTAGGCATAATTCAACAACACTTAATAATTTCACACTTTACTGAAGAAATAATTTGACTGTCACGGATTTAACCAACACCCTAAACATGACATACTTACATATCGCAATGTTTCCATATGGCTATTCCTCCATCTGTGTTGTAATGAACCCAGACTGGTCTACTCCAAATTCGTTTCTTGACTTCTTGAAACCTAGGTTCATCCGCCATAATTTCCAAACACGTTTATTCGTTATAGCACCCAAAAGGCTTTAATCTTCGGCGTTTTATTTACGCTGAACGTCCTTTAATACTCGTAAACCAAATTCCTATTACTGACAGATAACTAACAAATAGTTCAATTATCACGCCTTCTGACACGGAAAGATTATCTTGAAGACAGAAGGTGGTATGACGCATCAATAAAAACATAATCACCGATAAAAAATAGACAAAATTCGAAGTATTGAAGTTTGGACAAAAAAATGGTTAATTAAAAAACACTTTGAAATAAAATAACTTTCACCATATTGGTCGTGGATAAGTTTTACATAATGGACAAAATTCTTTAGAAATATTTATCTATGGATAAAACTTGCATGCTATATCCGTGGATAACGGTTAACCGATCTCCAACCAATGTTATCTATCCCAGAACTTTCTATTGAAATGCGTTAATTTTTAGCAGTCATACAAACGTTACAATTTAGATAGGTTTCTTTTTTTAATTAGTTGGGAAAAAGCATAGGCCACCTACTAACAACTTGCTATTTATCATAACATAATATCACAGTGTCAAATTGACCTATACCATGGATTAATTAACTAAGGGATGTTCCACGGGCTCAAAAATATCGAAGTTGCCTGTTCCGAACGCCAGCGGAAATTTAATTTTTACCGATACAAACAAACACACGCTGACGGGCGGTTGCAGTGGGTTTTTCAAACATGTCCCAAACGTGACAAAGTGAAGACGCGGAAATTTCTTTGTTTTTTTTATGATGTCGTATTTTTCGGATTAAACATATAAAACTTTGTTTAACAACGAACCAAATAAAGATGACAAATTTAGAATAACTTCAGGTATGTTTTTTATATACATGATTATATTTGTTATTTGTATCACTAATTTCTTATTGTTTCAGGTGATGATGAATTAATCCATGATATAAGTGACATTGATTTTACAGAAAAAACCCCTTTTACACCCCAAAAACGATTGGAATTAATTTCTAATTCTGATTTGTAAGTTTCTATTTCTAGATTAATGAACTTCGCTAACGTTCAAGTTCAAGTTCAAGTTTATTGGATTTCTTTAGTTTAGTTTAAAAAAGTTATTATTTTCTTTCAGAAATATTCATAAAGCTAGTGTTCCTAGTAGGATTAAAACCCAAAAAAAAGGTTCATTACGTTCCTAAAAATGTTGTTGAAGGTAATTTTAGGTTTTAATTAATTCACAGGTAGCTCTACCGCAGAAATTGTAGTTAAACATTTTTTTTTCTATTTCTATTACGATAACATGTTTGCGATAATCTGGAGAGAAGCAACAGAGTTAGTTGGGAAGCTTCTGGAATTTCCTTGTGAGGTGGCATCCATTGAGATTTTGAAATGGACATCAGAGTTGTAATCCAGTGGAGTAATATTTGAAGCATGTAAAAATCAACTGAAGCCGCTATTTACAAAAACCACAGAAGAAAAACTTTACACGGCTATCTTTAAAGCTATCTTTAAAAATTTTGATTTTTCTTCATTTAAAGTAAGAATTGAACAATTTAAAACAAATTTTTAAAAATATATATTTAATCTTATTATCTATAAGATGATGAACTACCTAAGGATGATATGGTAAAAGGCGCAAACTATCTCCTTCGGGAACTTTTCAAATGCAGTAAAACATACGCAGTTTTAAATTCTGAAGAAAACACCACCGTTGTTAAACCAATGGAGACTGTTGAAAATGAAAAAAACTTTATAATATGTAATTGGCTACGTCTTGCATAAATTGGTGTCTCCTAAAAGTTCAGAGGATTATAATAAATTAGGGTGGGCTTTGATTGAAAAAATTAAAAAATATTCCTGAAAATCTCAAGAGGTGGACGTTAGTACAAGATAGAGTGAGTTGTTCATGAGTCCAGATTTGGTGTGGAAAATTTCTCAATATATTTTCTTCTGTCAACACTCTACCATTAACTTTCTATTCTGGTTGAGAGTTCTGATTTATTGATACTCCTATGAGCACTACTGCTGAACCTTCATTTACTTTTTCTGATTTAAAAGAATTTTCATATACTGTCATCGCCCAGCTCAAGGGAGGTGTGAACTTTTCAAAGGATTCCTTTACATTCATAGAATGTAATTGCATTACCATAGCTGTATTGTTTGCTATTCCGGTGTCAGAATTTAAAGGCTCCAAAATCTATAAAACAAATGATTTTAAACTGACTGAATTTTATTTACATTATTAATCTATTTCCACCTTTTCTTCAGAATGTTCTCCAGAATTAGAATCCAATTGTACCCAAGCTTGAAGCTTTAAGAGCCTGTAAATAGTAATTTCAAAATTTATTTTACCATTTAATACTACAGTTAGCAAACAGTACTTACAATATCTTTGGAATGTATTGTAGAATTAGCAAGTCGTCCATTTTGTTTATTTAGATTTAATATTTGACTGACATTTCTTGAAACAAGCGACTCAACTCTCTGATTAGTGGCACCCGTATTGATGTTTAGAGGCTCAGTATCGGATATTAAAATATTCGGAATATTATTGCCTTGGACAATAATTGGAGTTTTCAAAATTGAAACATATTCCTGAAAATTTATATTTATTACTTCACTATTAATTCGTACTTAACCAACTTAAGGATACTGCTGTGTATATAAGATTTCTTACGTTTTGGCTGTGAATAGGTTCGGGAAACTTTTCAGTAGGGCCATTTCCACCCACAAAATGTTTGGAGCACAAATATGTGTTGTATGTTACCCTTTGAAGCGGAAAGTCCTCTCTTCGAAACCATTCTATCCAACGGTTAAATTTCTCATAATTACGTTTTGGTTTAGGAAATGGAATGAAATAAACCTTTTTCATGTAATCTTTGTGTGCACAGCGAGAATCGCTCCTGCAACTACTATAAACACAATGCTTAATTCTCATTTTGTGCAAAAATTTTATTCCTAAATTAACATGAACAAAAAAATCAACAGTAAGCCTTTGCCAAAGTAATATTGAAATGTTTTAATTAATATTTAAACTTAGCTCACAAAAGCCACGATTGTATGATGAAATTACTTTATTAATCTTCATTCATTATTAAATGAACTTGATGCATAACTTGCTTAAAACCAAATAATTTTCGCGATTTTCTGGATGATTAAATAAACGTAGTTGATGTTCGATATATTCCAAAAAATAATCCATGGAGGAGATATTCAATCCGAGACACGCGGGAAAAATCAAAACTTGTATCCGGTTGTATCGGTAAAAGGGTGATTTGCGCATGCGCGGCTAAAATAATTTCGGAACAGTCGCTAACGCTCGCTTTGGCAAGTTTTCTACGACGGTGGAACATCCCTTAGTTAATTTATCCATGCCTTTACCGACCAAACCAATTTCATTTCAGATTTCGAGTACCCTCTATATTTTATTGATTGACAGTTTTTGCTCACAACCTGCGTTAAAAAACTAAAAACTCCAAAACCGTGAAAAATATCACGATTTGGCTGCCTTTAACAAATAAAAATGACCTTTCTCGATAGTGTACGTCCTGAAAATTTCACATTTCTGGGTAGCTTGGGTTTTGAGCAAAATGCCTGTGGCGATTAAATTAAAACCCCCTGTATAGCGGAAACCTGATTAGAAAAATCTACCTTCTTCTTGAGACGTTATCTTTATTTTTCTTCGATAATATCTATATTGTTCCTGGAAATTATCTTTTTTCTTCATGGAATATATATTTATTATTATTTGAAATAATCTATATTGTTCTTCCGAAATATTTATATTATCTTTAGATTTTCGGATTGCGGGATTAATTTTCACGTACATTGTTCTTCGTTAGTTTTGCCTATTGAATTTTTTATATAATTTAGAAGGATACCGTAATTAAAACTTAAATTTGCTTGTTTAACTGATCATTTCTTTTAATACCTGTATTATATCAAATTGTTCGTAGCAATATTTTATTATTAATTAAGGCATAATGGATTTTTAAAAAACTTATCTCACTATCGAAAAGGTCCCTAATAAATCTATAACCCAGTGTTTTCTACTTTGGATGATTAAAATCCAAGTGCATAAATGGGTTGTGAAAAATTTGAAGGTATAAGAAGCTGTTGAAGTGGTTGTAAACAGATCGGGATTGTCCTCCAAAAATCGAGAAAGTCACAATAGTACTTTGGTAGGAAGTCAAACTTTATGTCAATCCCTGCCATGGTTGGCCGAAAACTTCGTAACTATAACTGAATATTTTCGTTTTTTTAAAGTAAATAAGTTATTATTTAACGAATGGTACATTCCTTTAATCGTTGTGAACGAAAAATGTTTCCACCTTTTTGTGATCTCTTGGAGACCAAAACCACCGTGAACGTGTTTTTGTTGAATATCGTTTAAATTTAGCCAGTGTCTTTCCGGAAACAGCTCTCCGGAATTTTCGTAGGTAATTGGATAAAGCAATAAAGTATAATAATGCCAAATATAGCTCGATTTTTAAAAGACATGTTGTGGGTAATGGATGACGCGTTATTTTATTATTCAATTACCTCATCCTGAATCTGTTTGGCATGGTAATCTAAATTTACTTCCTAAATTGTAAAGGAATTTCATTGTTTCTCCATTTTACGTGTAAAGGTAATAAACAGTTAGGCTAATACCCATGAGACAACCTTAGGCCTAAGTTATCAAGCGACTTTTAAAGCCACTAAGCCAGAGCCTTTTCTTTTTTCGATGTTTGGACATGGACGGATTAACAAAGAAAAATCCCACTCCTAACGATTTTCATGAAATTTTTCACAGATGATTTATATAACAATGTAAGAATTCATGCAAATAAAATTATTGAAGTAAACTTGTAACATCACTGAAAGTCACGCGCATATTGAAATAAAATATAATAATAACTCTTACAACTTCATTATTATTTTAGTGAACGTAATATCTTCCTGTTCCCCAAGAGGTCTCTGCGGTGTCACCATATCAGCCAGGGGCAAAACTAAGGTTCTTTTTAACAGCAGGCAGGCGGAAAATGTCCGGTTCGAAGGGAAGTTTTTCCACCGGGACCTTCTCCAAAAACCAGTTTTGCTGACGAGCAAATTTACAGGGTGACAGGCAGAAGAAAACCTAGACCTTTAAATTCAATTGTTGTTGAAATCATGTGGATTGTTGATTAGTTTATTAGAATCAGAGTTTTGCGTTTAAGCATTTCACCAATTCTAGCAAACGTTATTAAAGTCGATATCTACTTAACCGTTGGTTGTGGAACGATATAAATTACGCTTCCAAAAGCTCAATCGACCACGCTGATTCCGAATTGAACGTCGTAGTCACCGTTATTTCAAAGTTTGTAAAATTTTAATTTTCCCGTTTTCTGCCAAGATGACTCCTTTTACAAACAAAACTATTACCATTCAATAGATAATAACAACATAAATATATTGGATTCATATGTATTTAAGTTTTGGAGAAAATTAAACAATTGTGAAAATAATTCACCTTTCGAAGACTTCCTTAACAGAGTTCACGCCGCAGTAGAACAGAAGTATCTGCTTAATTTTAAATGATATTTACAAGAAAATCACATTATGGTTGGCTTTACTTTTGAAATAGCTACGAATAAACACCAATTCAATTCCAAAATCTTCACCTTTTCTTTAGAGATAATTAGCTAAGACGACTTTATGGCAGGAATTTTCTTTCAGCTTTTCTAACGAAGAAATTTAAAGGTAATTTCTAATGATCATTGAAGGGTGAGATTTTAGTCGGAAGAGGGTTCGAGGAAACAAAAAACCGCGAAAAACCGGGTTGGGTTTTATTTTCAATATTTAAGTTTAAGTGTTTTGTAACTAAAAAAGTTATATAAAACTTCAAAATAGCACATCTTTATGTCGTAGCCGGGGACGAGAGTTGTTTATCCAACTATTTATAAATTTATGGAAAACAAAACAACGGCAAACGTGCGGCTAGGGTTACCCGACCTTTGTACCTAGGTCCTTAGAGGAGGAATGGTGAAAGAGAGGAATGGAGTCGCTGAATGAAAAGACTTGCTTTATTTTCTTTTATTTTCGAATAACCAGATTAACTAACAATACCCCAATTAAAAATTGTTGTCGTTGTAATTTTGGTCTATTTAATTTTGAAGCACTTGGAAAATTCATAAAATGAAATAATATTTCAAATATTCCATCTATAGCTTGCATGTTATTTGGATCACTGATTACAATAACGTCATTAATATTAAAACTTCGCGATTTTGAAATTGACAAGGCGAGAGTGTGAAGAAAATGAAAAACTGGAATATACAATAGTACTATTGATTATTTTTTTTATTTTTTACACTAGAAAGGGACCTAATGTCAAGTGATGATATAATGCACCTGCGTTATATAAGTGATTAATATTCGTATTAAGTTTTATATAAATGGTGAATTGCTTAACCGAATTAATAAAACCCTGAAGAGGTTAAAAAAATTTCGAGACTTTTGCGTATTTGAAATGGTTCACAACAGTAAGCTAGCTCTCATTTTACTAATATTAGGTTTGGTCAGCCTGGTTTTGTCGAATGAAAACCAAACACCTCTGAATGAACAAGAACAAGACCAATTCAGAGACTTTTTGAACTTTAAATGTCCAATCTACCTTCAAAGAAATAATGATGCTTGTAACACGGGTAAGTTAGTTTTTACAATTATAGGGAGCCGAATTACGTTTAAACTTTAACATTAGGCTATTTTAGACGATCCTCCAATCTAAATATATAATTTGACTGATTTGATACGATTCGATCAATTCACTTTACTAGCTGATATTTTGGCCCTAACAGCAAAAGAACTGAAAAACGTTGATGTATGATATTGACTCTGTAATATATTCGGGTTCCGACTCCATTGAAACAAAGCGGAATACAGTTCCCTTCACTCGTCTCTGGAAAAATTTAGTCATAATGAATCAAATCTATCTCTTGATGTAGAATTGATTATTTATTACTTCAGATTTGCGTGTTATTCCAAGAGTTGGATTGGATAACGATATTTTATTCCCAAACTTTATCTTACATTGTAAGTTAAGTTAAGGAATAAAAAATCTTTATAATCAGCAAAGCGTGTTAACAGTTCGAAAGTTCTGGCGCTAGCCAAGTCATTCCAAAGTCAGGCGATTTTATTTAAAATATCACCTGACTTAAAAATAACTCATTTTATACTCTTAAGGATTGTGAAACTAAATACCTGTTATATTAAATAGTTTAGAAATAAATTTGGTCAAGAAGGCGTCTTTGATTTCAAGATAATATTTCAGTTCCGTCTCTTGCGAAAATGAAGGATCAAAACTTGATAAAAAAATTTGATCCTAAATTGGACAGATCAAATTATGTATTTGATCCAAAATGTTATCAAATGATTGGATATAAATATTTTTACAATTGGATCCGATATATGATAAAAATTTTGATCAAAATAAAAATTTGATCGGTCCAATTTAGGATAAAATTTTATTTGGATCAAACTTTAAGTCAAGATTTGATAGCTTTTAGATCGAAAAATGGTCTAATTTTTGATCCACATAGGGATCAAATTGTGGCCTAATATTTGATCCACATTCAGGACCGGATTAAGCCATTTTTCGCCCGGGGGCCCAAGGCACCCTTACGAAAATGGTGGATCAAAATTTGAACCAAATTTCATCCAAAATTGGACAGATCAAACGGGGATCCAATTAGAGACTTCTCTGGATTAAATTTTGGATCCAACTGTTATTTATTTGGGATCCAAGGGTCTTGATCCAATGAAATTCGGATCCAGTCGGGATCCAATGAGATTTGCATCCAGTTTGGCATTCAAAGATATTTGAATCCGGTCTGGATCCAATCAGTTTCGGATCAGCTTTTGATCCAATGAGATTTGGATACCGACTGCGATCAGCATGATACGAACGGAATCTGGGTGGTAGGTAATCAATACTTTGAAAAAGAGGTGATTTTAATGGCATGAACTTTATTTAATTAAAATTAACAGCAGATACTACACTTCTCACTTAGGCGTAAGAGTAACTAACAGTGAAGCACGTATGTCAAGTAATCATAGCCAATGGGATGAGAACAAAGCCAAAATTCGCGGAAATATTTCGTACATACATAACACATTATGCCAAGAAACGATAAGGTACTATAATGAAAAGTTAGTTTTTAGGTCAAAAACGTAGGAAACCTACGATATCTGTCAGAGGTCGTCTAGTTTGGCCTAAAATAAAGTAACTTATCAAAAAACGGCCCTGGAATCACGTGCTCGAAGTGCTCAAACGCGGTAAACAAAAATAATTGAGGTAAATATAACATAATATACCTCTCCTCGGAAGAATTGTCCCTAGCGATATTAATTTCGAGATAACCCTTAAAGATATATCTCCTCAATTTAGATTTATTTTTTAAAATGTTATCCCAGTTCTATCCCGCCCGGTATAAAATTTTATTTATAATTAAAATAATTGAGACGAAACGCCCAATTTTAATTTATTTAGAATATCATAAGTTAAGTAGTTACAACAGTGAGTTAGACGTAGTATAACAATGCACAATTGAATTAAACCCTTTTTACAGTACAAGTTTGTCAGTTGAATATAATACAAAGCAAATTTATATGAAATAAATTTCTACAGAGGGTATTATAATGACCGTTCACTTTTTGGTTTAAAATTTCAACGGAATCGGGCCGATTTTAATTAAACGATAGTTTATCGAAATTTTGTTAAAAGAATATTCCCTAAGGCCGCGCGATAAATTTACGAGAATAATTTCCCGTCGCCGTTATATCGAAAATTTATTTGATTCGGGATTGCCAGAACTGTAATGTTATGGGCGAATGATTAGAAAATAAAATGGCAACCAGTTTTATGCAAAATTATAAATGTTTATTTTTATTCAGAACAGTCTATGGAACGTTCTAGATTTAACTTTCATCAATAACCCAACAATATATATCCATTCCACGTAATTGTACAGAACTGGTACTCAAGTGTCTAAGACTAGATTTGTCTTAGTTCATCGTGATTGAAAAATAAACCAAAATTTCAACTAAATTCCAACTACCTAACTATAAACTCTTGTATTAATTAACAGCTGAGAGCTGTACGCTTCTAATTACTTCCAATCTACTTAATTAGCCTCACAGGTTGAGTTGATAATTTCAAGGGTATAATTAGGTTATTCCAATTCAAAAAATAAAAACAATCAATTTTATCTTACAGCTGACTTGAGTTAGTTCACAATTACTTTAACACTTTCAGTCTTAAACACGCACTGTTCATACAATTAAGTCCATTCACTCACGTTCCAAACGCGAAACACAATTTAACTCTTTTCTTGACCGAAGACCGAACATACTAATTAAAACCGCAAAGTTACCTCATAACTTTTGACCGACACCAGGACCCCGTCCTGTAGTAGTTCGTCTGACAGCCAAGAACTAAGAAAGACTAAATCTTCTATATTGACGGCAACGGCCTTATATACCTTTATTTGGTGTTTGTTTTTGACCCGTCGAGTTTTGACTAAAGGTCGAAAAATTGAAGAGATTATATTTTTTACCCGGTTTGATTGATAGTTCTCGACACGGTGGCGCTATATTATTACTTTGATATAGTTTCCACGGGAGTTTTGAATAATTGTCCTTTTTCTAAGCGTTATTAAAAGGTAACAATGAACTACTTTTGTGTGTTAACGAAATTTTGTTAAGAATTTAACAAAAATTTAAAACAAAACCAAAAACCGTACCAGGGAATAAACAAACAAAGTTCAATAAACAATATATAGAGATATTATATTTTCGCTAAGGAAGTCAATGGCTCGGCGGTTAACTATCCGCATTGTTACAATGCGACCCGAGTTCAATTCCTGATCACGATTAATATAATTTATAAATATTTCATTAAATATAAGATTAATATAATTTATAAATATTTCATTAAATATAAGATTAATATAATTTATAAATATTTCATTAAATATAAGATTAATATAATTTATAAATATTTCATTAAATATAAGATTAATATAATTTATAAATATTTCATTAAATATAAGATTAATATAATTTATAAATATTTCATTAAATATAAGATTAATATAATTTATAAATATTTCATTAAATATAAGATTAATATAATTTATAAATATTTCATTAAATATAAGATTAATATAATTTATAAATATTTCATTAAATATAAGATTAATATAATTTATAAATATTTCATTAAATATAAGATTAATATAATTTATAAATATTTCATTAAATATAAGATTAATATAATTTATAAATATTTCATTAAATATAAGCTTAATATAATTTATAAATATTTCATTAAATATAAGATTAATATAATTTATAAATATTTCATTAAATATAAGATTAATATAATTTATACATATTTAAAATGATGTAGAATTAATTATAGTACCTAACGTTATAACTTTGTAAAGGACATTCGCCAAGGCTGTTTTTTAGAAAACACAGTAACTTAACAAGCGTTGGTGGCTGAGTGGTTAGAGTAAATCTGTTGAACGAGGAAGACCCGGTTTCGATTCCCGGCCGGTGCTAATAACTCGCAAATTGGTAAGTGGCCAGAACCGAGTGACGTCACTGCAACTTTGAGAAGGCTTACTATTAGAGAACCGACTAGATTGTAGAAGGCAGGGAACAGACTTAAAATAAGACGACGCTTAAACCAAAACCACCCAAACGAAGCTACCTTTTATAGCATTTTTTACTAACCTTGGGCGTTACTGACGACTCCACCAGTTTCAAATCGGCACGTGGTCCATTGCAAAAATCGTTCTAGTTACATTCTGATTTCTATGCTGTAGAGTTTCAACAAAATGTTGCCAGTTGTTCGATAAATTTAAAAATTGAAATAAAAATATATTTATTGAGATCGATATTGTTCTGGCCAGACATAAAAAGTAGTGATCTAATCTCCTATTACCTTCTATAACTATGTTTATACCATTGAGTTAAGAATATATACTCTAGATTCTTGAACACTCAATTGATATCCGCTATGGTGTTTCGGTTGGGACCACTTTCTAGAAACACGTACGGCGGCTTTCGTCTATTTTAGAAATAATATATTTAAGCAACCGGCTTAAGTTATTCTCATTGATTCTAACCGCTGGCGATAGATGACGACACCGTAGAAGATTTCATACACGATTCCAAGAAAGCGTCCTGGCGAAATATCAATTGGATCTAAATTTGATACAATTTTATTTGATCAAATTAATTTGGATGTAGCTTGGATCCAATTCTTAGTTAAAACTTTTTTTATCCAAATTTGATTCAGCTTTATTTGATAAAATTAATTTGATTTTTTGGATCTAAATTTGGTACAATTTTATTTGATCTAATTAATTTTTATCCAAATTTGGATCCAATGCTATTGCAATGTGTAAACCGCACAATTGGGGTATTTTCGATCGATTGGGACTCAATGTTAAATCGTTTTCGAACGAATGGGATTTCGGTCGAATGGGACCAAAGCGTTAAGACATTTAAAAAGAGACAATGCCTATATATATATTTTTATCATTTTAATTTGATTTTTTTAATATTTTAAATCTTCGTACATTTAAACGAAAATATATTGCGGCTTTCGTATATACGAATTTAAATTAAAAAAATTTCAGGAAAGGAATACCTCATGGACATGGTGATACAGGCCTTCACTGAATATCCAGACTCTAATGGAAACCCGGACGACGAATGCATAAGAGTAAGATTGTTGTTCCTACACATGTATTTCCTAAAATTCACAAAAATTGGGCTTTTATTTCCAGAAAACATTAAGTTTGTTGAATAATCCTTCACAAGCTAATCCCGAATATTGTCATATGACCGACGTGCGATTTAACAGGGTAAGTTAACAGCTGATTCTAGGTGATAATTTGTAGTTGCAACTTCAGAAAGTGATGTAATTTTGAATTAACTAGTTATTTATCAGAAATAATTAAATTTCTAGATAAGAGTTGGTAAAGAATACGCCAAACTGGCGTTGCTATAACCGTCATGTCCCCTCAATTTATCTTAGTAGCTATTATTGCTGCTGTGGTTTTATTAAATTTAATTAATAATCCTATTGTGAGCATCCATGTTTGTGCTCCTCTCCTTTCGAGAATGAAGAGGCAAGTGTCATTGTGTATGAGTAGAAAAGGGTTGCGCTACAGGATTTAGTTGTGCTGACCGCGTAAAGAATGGTGTAGCTAGTGGGTGTAGCGATCAGTGAGCAGAGAATAGTTGCGTATAAGATATGAGTTTGTCTAATCCAGTGTTCAATTTATACAGCCTGTTTTAAACACGGCTTAAGAATTTAGCATCCACTGCTATTACGACACTAATATATAGCCTCCACTGCTATTACGACACTAATATATAGCCTCAACTGCTATTACGACACTAATATATAGCCTCAACTGCTATTACGACACTAATATATAGCCTCCACTGCTATTACGACACTAATATAAAGCCTCCACTGCTATTACGACACTAATATATAGCCTCCACTGCTATTACGACCCTAATATATAGCCTCCACTGCTATTACGACACTAAAATCATAGCGTCTACTGCTAACACGGCGGGAAATTTGTAAGATAATACTTATTCGAGAAATCTGCTTTTTTGTGCTATCGTCAACTCTTCTTTCGATATGGGGTCTACCATTCCTCTTGTTGGGTGAATGAGCTTTGGATGGTCCTCATGTAATTCTGACCTTGATCTTTTCATTGACTTTATATATAGTTGTGCTGACCGCGTAAAGAATGGTGTAGCTAGTGGGTGTAGCGATCAGTGAGCAGAGAATAGTTGTGTATAAGATATGAGTTTGTCTAATCCAGTGTTCAATTTATACAGCCTATTTTAAACACGGCTTAAGAATTTAGCATCCACTGCTATTACGACACTAATATATAGCCTCCACTGCTATTACGACACTAATATATAGCCTCCACTGCTATTACGACACTAATATATAGCCTCCACTGCTATTACGACACTAATATATAGCCTCCACTGCTATTACGACACTAAAATCATAACGTCTACTGCTAACACGGCGGGAAATTTGTAAGATAATACTTATTCGAGAAATCTGCTTTTTTGTGCTATCGTCAACTCTTCCTTCGATATGGGGTCTACCATTCCTCTTGTTGGGTGAATGAGCTTTGGATGGTCCTCATGTAATTCTGGCCTTGATCTTTTCATTGACTTTATATATAGGATAAACACAATGGTGTTTTTAGTTCGAATATTTCAAGATAAAGACGGCGATCTACGTACTACTAACAGACTAAAACGTTTTTTATTGTAATTATAGGTTTTTAATTTGTATATAAATATTTAGAACTAATATGGTAATTACGCTCAGTTCTCAATAAACCTTTGTTTTATTAAGTTCGTGTCTTAATTTATGCCAACGTCATAATTCTAAAAGGTTATGAGTCCAGCGTTTAGCTTAGGTCCACGTCTACGCGTCTTCAAGGACATAGTAACAGTATACGTTGCCCTCATGGCTTCGAATGGAGATGCGAAAGTCTTCATCACTAAGCTCAAAAACTCTAATTATCAGCCTTGGAAATTTAAGGTAAAAATTATCCTGGCTCGATACAACTTGTGGGAAGTGGTGGACACGGCCAAGCGCTCAACGAACCCACCACTGAAGTATAAGAAGTGTGCCAATGCCGCTATAAATCCTACGCCCAAGGATTGTCTTCACCTATGGCACCGTAGACTTGGTCATCGAGATCCGGTAGCTAAGGTAAACGGTAAACGTTAGTGTAGGTAGCTGTTAGCTCGCGTGGCATTGTAAGCCGGCCACCTGAATTAATGGCTTCAAAAGTTGCTTGATGACTTAGGCCTAAGGTGGTGCCTTGGGTATTAGCCTAGCTGATTATAAAGAAATTGAAGAAAAACGATCCAGCTATCGGCATCAAATTACGAAAATGTTCGGCAACCATGACTTGCGAATGCTGTATTAAAGGAAAAATGACGGCGACACCGCATCGGAAGGCCTCGGAATCCAAGAGTGATCGACCTATGGATCTGATTCATACCGATGTTTGCGGACCTATGCGATCGCCAACGCCTAGCGGGGACAGATACGTACAAACATTAATCTAGATTTACTCCTACGTATCTTATGACGAGTAAAAGCGAAATGCTGACTCGATTTCAAGAATTCGTTGCCTTTTCCAGAAATCAATTTCAAAGAGCGCCGACGAAAATCCGATCAGACAACGGTGGTGAATACATTGCATAAAAGAAAAGGAATTCAGCATCAAAAGACGGTCCCGTACTCACCGCAGCAAAATGGCGTTGCTGAATGCAAGAACCGGAGTCTTGTGGAAATGGCGAAATGCATGCCTTTGGACTCGAACCTCGATGTCAATTACCTCCAAAATCGTCTTCCTACCGCCTCTTTGGATAAAACTCCGTATGAACTCTGGAATGGTTCAAAGCACAAGATTGGTCACGTTCGAATCTTTGGAAGCAAGGTTTATGGATCAGTTCCTAAGCCGAAGCCAACTAAGTGGGAAGACCGAGCTAAGGGTTTCTTGTCGGCTATGGCGTGGCCTTGAAGGTTTACCGTATTCTCAATCCACAAACTGGCAAGGTCTTCATGAGCAGAAGCGTCAATTTCAATGAGAATTCTAACGACAACATAATGGCGACCACGACAAATCCAGATGAGGACGTTAGAAATGCTGATCCTAAGTTATCCGATGTATCAATCGATTCTCTGGTCAATACAGTTGACGATCCAGTTTCCGAAGGAGAGTACGAAACCGCCTCGGAATCGGAGGAAACCACAACGGATGCAGGGTCTGAAGGTGCCGGAAAGACTCATTTCAGACAGTCAAAAAGGTCTAACAATGGAATTCCACCACGGAGGCTAACGGTTAAAGTAACGACAGAACACGCGAGAGAACTATCAACTTGGGACGAGGTCATGGCCATGCCTAACAGCGAAAAATCCGAATGGACGGCAGCAGCTGAACAAGAAATCAACTCCCTTGAAAAGAGTGATAAATGGAAATTAACTCGCTTACCTGAAGGACGAAAGACTGTGGGTTGCAAATGGGATTTTAAGACAAAATACAACCAACATGGGGAAGGGGTATTTCTCAAAAACTTAGTGAAGACTACGAAGCAACATTTGCACCTGTCGTTAAATATGTCACCGTCACAATTCGCTACGAATCGCCGCAGCAAAACGTATGTACTTACGTCATTTCAATGTCAAAAGGTCTTCTTCCACGGGACATTGAAGAAGATTTGTATATGGAACAGCCACCAGGTTTCATACAGTTTGGACAAGAATGGGTATGAAAGCTCAGGCGAATGTGGAATCAAAAAGCTAACAAAGTGATTCTCGACCAATAGCAAAGCGGATCCTTGTTTATATTGCAAGGAAGAAAAGAATGGCCCCTGGGTTTACATATTGTTATACGTCGACGATCTTCGTAACGACAAAATGTTTTAATTTTATATGGAACCGTGTCAATAAAATTGAAATGGCTTTGTCATTTTACTTCTAAAAGGACATTAATGAACTTTTGCCACTTGTTATTAAAGTTTCTCGCCCCACGGATAAAAAACAATTGATAGTTTAATGAAGCCAATTTGGTTCAAGGTTTTTGGGGTAGTTTATTGGGAGCCCATATCTCTGAAACAAAGCACTTTAGGACGCATGTTTATTAGAGATTTTTTACTCATAGAGATCCATATAATGCATAAAGAAAGTAACGGTACTCTTAACGGTAACACCCTGTATAAACCATTGAAGACCAGAAAAAACAAGGGAGTCGAAGACGACGCTGATCTCAACCATTTAATAAATTTGGAAAAAATGGCCCAGTCGGCGTTGAACAAAAACATTAATCACATTCCAGATTCGGAAAGCTCATCCGATTTTGAACCATGCTGCTAATTACGAATAAAAATTTTTCATTTCAAGATTAAAAAAAGAATTATGTGTATCATATTTTATAAGACCTATAATCTGTTGAAAACTGACGAATATCAAATTGAATGATACGAGTTTATTAAAACAAAATACAATTCCGATATTCAAATATTTAAAATACTTAATTAATGCACTAAGTTACGTTTAAAAGAACCATTAGTAAACACGAATTCATCCAATTGTTAAAAATAAATTCCAGATTAGATGATGTATGTATGATTGGTATGACTCTTGTCAGAAAGATGAATTCTTATGCATCTTTATTCTGCTATATACGTATATACACAAAATACAGAAAAACTCTTTACTCTACGTTCGATACGTTAAAATAAATTTCAGATACACAAAAATTAAATAAAATTATTTAAATTAGAATTGCTTCATTAAATTATGCATTTGTATAAAATACCTGAATTTGAAATTATATTAGAATAAAGAGTAAAACAATTGTTCAGAGTCGGCTTGATTAATAAAGAAAATAACATAGACGTATTCAATAAAGTGAAATATAATTTTATTACCCTGTTTAAAAAATACTTTTAAAACTATTTATTAATTTCTAAAATTGCAGATTTCGGGGAACTAATGCTCGTTCCACCTAAAGAGAGTTATGTTTAAATTAAGATACACTGAACTAGGTCGAACCTAAGTAAGCATATCTCACCCATATATATTCTTGCAAATAATGCATATTCCGGCGGATTTCTTCTAGGTTAACTTCATATTCGAATATTAATAGAACGGATCTATCCCTGAGTACGGAATGAACTATAGTCGCATCGGGATGGTTGGTTAACGCTATACATATCAACCCACGCACATCAGGTAAGGGGAATGCAGTCCAGTGCTCTTCGTTTTGCCGTTCGGACTCGTCAAATGATAAAGAATATCTGAGGGCGTACATAGGTATAGAAGCGGACGTCATTTTACGATAATTACAGTTTATGGTTCCGAAAGAAAGAAATTATGAATTTACTCTACCCCGCATATCCTTTTATTATAATTTCAAGAACTCCTATCTATTCATACTTCAGCTTAAGATTTTTCAGAAATATATTTTAAAAACCCTTTTACAGTTTGAAGGACTACTTAAACTTTCATACTTTAAAATAAATTTTGAAATAATTATTTATTACTCGTATGGAAAGTACAGAAACTTGTTTTCAATTTAGACCACATGACCCGAAACCTTTAGTACCTCTAGCCGTTTCCCCTAATCGCTGTATTAAATAAAACGTGTTAAAAATACGTAATAACGTACTAACCGGACTTACAGTACACTCTACAGTTTCCGGATTCCCAACCCGCAAATCAACTGAGCCACTTTGTCACCACTTGGCAAGCAATTACATTTTTAAAAATGAAAGAAGTTAAACAATATAAAAATTTGTAAAACGTATGTGTAACAATTTCAATATGTAAATATAAGTATAAAATATGATAATCAAATTTAAAAAGGGATTTAAGAAGTATTATTCTATCTTTATTTGTATATTCGAAATGTATTTTAACGTATTAAAAGCAGAATTCATCTTTCTGACAAGAGTCTTACCCACGACCCTTTAACCCCTCGAATGAGACCCCCAAAAATAATAATGTACATTTTTACATCCAATAACCTGGTATAAATTCCACTTAGGACAATATAAACTCCACCATTGAATTGGCCTTGCCGAAATGTGTAAGATTGTGTTATTTTCTTAAAATAAAATATATTTATAAAACGTTATTAAACTTAAAGCGAAGGGGCACTGAACTCGAGATACGATATACCAAATAATGTGGGGTTTCGGTTAAACTGTGTTTATTCTAAAACTACTAAATGTTTTTAGCTAAAACCTTGGATATCACCGTTTGTTAGGAAAACCTATCAGTGTTTAAAAATAAAAAAAATCGATTGACCCATGGTGGCATGATTGGTCGAAATCATATGGAATGACCCGTATATAGGCGCCGGTTTGAAGAGAAGCATAGCTAAAACTGGCGAAAAGGCAACCAAGAATCTCTGGCCTCCACTAAGTTCGTTTATTATGCACGGACCAATGTTCTTCCAACGAACACGGAAGTAAGATATTGCCATGTCAAAAACAAAATTAACCAATATAAAACAAAGCGAAAACGAGAAAATACCGAAACAATGGAACTATTGAATTCTGACATCAGCTCCGATTCTTCAGAGCCAAACGTATCGCCGGATAGAGATCCAGAACAAACAATATCTAAGTTCAATTGGAACTCAGATTTACATTTGATGATGGGGGTAGGTTTGCATTTATGTTCAATTAGAAAAGCGTTTCCCGTCTTATTTCAGGTGTAAAAAACTTTGAAACCACCTAATTTGACCAATAAAAAGTCTACGGATTTTAGACAAAAACAAGACGGTTGTAAAAAAAATGCACCAGAGACCAGGTTTAAGGGCTATTAACACGAAAAGTACTCATGGTAGAGTATAATTATTTGCAAGACATACTAAAAAAATTACTAAATAGGAAAACAATTGTTACATTTTAAAGTAGTAACTTAAGTAATTGAACTAAAAGGAGTTGAAAAAATCCACCAAAAATACATAAAACAAATCTAATGCATTCACTTTATTATTATTTTTTAGTGTTATTAAATCAACTTTTTAAAGATTTTCACGCAATACCAGATTTGAAAATAAATTTTATTTTGAAATTTCCATATAGTGGTTTAAAACATGATTGAAAACATTATAACAAAATGATAGATTAATCTTTGGTACATTTGTGATATGCCAAAAATCCAATTTCCTAAAGTGCCTAAAAAGCTATTGCCTAATATGATCAAGCTACTATTTTACACGACGTCATACGTTTATGAAAAATCTGTGTTTTTCAATCGAACCAACTATATTTTAGTTTGCAAATATGCGATTTACTAATAAAACAAAATTACCTGTATCCATTGGCGTCCACAAGCAGGGGAGAAACCCACTTTAATATTCTATGCTCCGTTTATTCTGCTTAATTTGAGCTTGCCCTATGCAACTTCAAGCAAATTATGTCTTTGCGGAGAGATTCAATTTTGATGCGAATGAAAAAGCTTTAGGCTTTAAAGTTAGCAAACCTCATTAATTTAAATCCTCTGTCTACTTTGAGTAAACGTTTGCTTTTCCAGGGGCGTTTTTAATTCAATGTTTGATAAACATTTTTGATTTCACTCCGTAGATCAAGAGCCTTACGATGTACCCTCAGACGTTCTTTTGAGAAGTCTATTTCTCTCGTAAAAGTGGGTTTTGTACGTGATTTTGTTCTGGTTTTTGTGCTGTATTGGATTTCAATTCCACTATTTTGATTTGGGATTGGTTGAACAATCTCCTAATAAAGCATTGAGAAAAATGATATTTTCCGAGTCTTTTAAAAAAACAAATTCCTGAAAAATGTTTAAAAAGGAATTATTATGGCAACCTTTTAGTACCAGCTGCAATTTTTCTTACATGCATATTGAAACAGACCCCAATTGAATGGACGAAGACATCATTGCTCATTAGTTTATGAATGGCTATCGTGTAATCATTCCTATCTTTAATTTTAGCATCTTCAAAAATTTTAGATACTCGTATACCTCTTTAGATAAAATAATGCTTTCAGGATGAATTTTTAATTGGTTTAAGCAGACCTATATCGAAGAAATTGTTAGTTATTAATCCATATTACAGCACTAAAACTTTCAAATTTTAAAAAAATTAAATTAAATTCATGACTCAAATTTACACCTATCACAGTTTCGAGATGTTTAGTGACACTTTTAATTAATATTTCATTGTACTTTTGAAAAACAGAGAATTGCTTTGGCAAACACCCTGTAATTTTAAATCATTGCTATTGGAAACGTATTTATAATATTTCACCATTCCACTTATATTAAAATTAAAATGTACCTTTATTTTTGGAATAGTTTCTGTAGTTGTGTTCTCTAAATATATCCATTTTAACAAGATTTTAAAACCTGCAACTTGGACTTTTTAATAAATTCTTGCCTGCAGGCATTCCAAACTATAAAAAATCTAAATTTATGTTCCTAACCAAGTCCCAAGAAACACTTCTGTTCAAGACCACCCTTGCAGACGAAATTTTTAACGTGGTGTCCACTAGTATAGTATCTTATGTGCGAATCCGCCACATTTCCAGGCGTATGACCCCCATATTTCCTCTCCAGGGTTCCATCCTCCTACGATAAGGAACTCTAAATAACGAAACTCCATATGCGGCACAAACGTTTTTAGACCCGATCATTATACACACTGGCATTATGTTGTTGTCTATAAAACGTTTAGAAGAATAAAACAACTTTAGACAATCATGACTCAACCCCTTGAGTTTTGATTTTATTGACTACTTAAGCAGCCCATAAAGATATGGCCCCAAAATGTAAGTTACCTTTTATTAATATTTTTTGTTTTATTAATTTTATATTGCATTTTAAGAAAGTTCCATTATTTTCAAATCAAGAATTATCTAGATTGGATTTTTTCTTTGAACTAACTTTTTATTGGCTTACAATTTTGAGAAAAAAATTCCGAAAGTAAAAAAAAATTATAAATGTATCATTCTTATACTAAATGAGGTTTAATCATTTCACCATTAGCTGCTACTCAGCATATTTGTAAATAAACCACGGACCATAGCTGGAGTTACGAATCGAAACGCTGCTATAATTTAGTGATGCAAGTCTTCTTCACCGGCCTTAAAACTGCCTCCTTCATAAATCCCCACAGGAAAAAGTCCGGTGGTGTCAAATCTGGGTATCTAGGAGGCCATCGCACTGGACCGTTCCTTCCAATCCAACGCCTAGGGAACTAAGTCAGTAAATGTAAGTGTTAAGGAATTGTACATTACCTCTTGGCTGGAAAGAAGGCACACCGTTATGCTGGAACCAAAGGTGTGATGTCGATCAAAGGTAGCAAGTAGTTCTTCCAATTAAGCCGAATCGATCGGTAGAGAAAATGGTCCAATTTTTTAATGATGCTTTCGTATTTTGATATAATAAACGGGTCCGTAGTTGACTATAAGCATGCTGTTTGTGAAGGTGTAGTTAAAGCAACCACGTGCGTGTGGCTTGATTCTGCGAACCACCAAAAAGAGTGTTATCTGGGAAAACAAATTAAAGAAATAGATAAAATATTTCTGTCACGGAAACCGTCTGATGAGATTCCCCGTACTCCAAGAACCATTAATGAACGAAAACAATGGAAAGCGAATGAGTCGCGTTCGTGGATGCTTTATTATTCACCAGTACTTATAAGTGGATTCTTACCGAAACAGTATTACAATCATTGGTTAAAATTAGTTATTCGCATATCGATTTTGTTATCCGAGAAAGTAACGATAGAAATGGTTGGATAATCAGAAAAGTACTTAAGAAATGTTTGGAAAATTTTTGGGAACTTTACGGGAATGAAAATAGGTCTTTAATGTACACTTATAGTTTAACATTTACCATAATCTGTAAGAAATTGGGGCCCATTGTGGTCAGTTTCATGTTTCTAATTCGAGAATATGAACGGAAAACTCATGAAATTGTAATTTTGTCAAACATTTCCCAACTTGCTCAACATTCATTTTTAAGTATCGAGAGTGGCATTGGTGAATATTTTAGTGATCTACTAAGGGGATTTCAACTATTGAAAAAAAGTATGTCGTATAAATAAAGCTACATTTTGCCATGGCCGCCCTATAGCCTATAATTTGATTGACCGTGAAAAAACTGCTTTAAGCCCGTATATTGTTTGTAAATTTCAGATAATGACTATATCTGGTGTTAAATATAGTTGCAAGGAACTTTCGAAAAGAAAAAACTCTGCTGTGCAAAATGTTAGGTTTTTACAGTGTCAAAGATGTGTTTTGTAATCATAGATCAGTAACATGTTCTTGCAAAATTAGTTAAAAAATTTAAACTATATCACCAATAGTAGAACCCAAACATCTTAATAATT
Organism: Leiobunum rupestre; assembly: GCF_980474605.1. Classification (NCBI taxonomy): domain Eukaryota; kingdom Metazoa; phylum Arthropoda; class Arachnida; order Opiliones; family Sclerosomatidae; genus Leiobunum; species Leiobunum rupestre. The sequence continues at coordinate 4,016,012 of NC_143386.1, forward strand.
TAAGTAACGTTTTTGCAATTTTCTTGAAATTGTATGCAAATTCTTGAATTGCCCTAGCTCGCATTCACGTATCCTAACTACCCGAAAACTACTCAAAATTGGCCCATTTATTTCTATTAATTTTATAATTAATTTATTTAATTATCTAACATATATAGTCTGATTTTATCGTGTTAAACTTCATACAGAAAAGATCAATTTATGAAGTCAAACTTTATTTACCAAGGCTTAATAAAATTATTCTTTTTGGAAATGTTAAGGTCTCGTAGACGTTTTTTCTTAATAGTCTACTTCAAGACATTACGATAACTAGGCAGATTAAACGCCCTCTGAAAAACGTGTAAATGAAACTAGAATGAGTGTAGACATAGCTCAATTAAGTACAAACTACGTGAGAGATCAACAAAAAATCAATAAAAAAAATAAAAAATCTAGTCCAAGGTACAATGTTCTCTGCGTCCAGTCCTTTATCGATAACCATTGTTTCTAAGAACATTAGGGATTTATAATTCTGATTACTATGTAGAAGTGTAACTTCTTTACACGGTATTGTAATTTTGACGTTAAAGGTGTTTAACTAATTCAGTTAAATAATAAATATGAAACAATGACAGAGATCTTTGTCAGAAAATAAACTTGAGTCTGCAGTCTGGAGGATAAAGTATATACTCTTCTAGCTTTGACCTGCTGAAATGCAGCTTGCATGTATTATATTATTATTATTTTTTATTATTATTTTTCATTAAAGAATGCAATAAGTCTTATTGTTTAAGATTTTTTTGAAAAAAATATATCTCAATCAACTGATTGAAAATAAATTCATAATATTACGCAACCAGAGACAGTCTTAATTAGAAACCACCGTACTGGTTTCTGTTTTGTATCCAGAATAATGACAATAATAATCTAAAAGTGGATTTATATTTAAAAACTTTTTATATAATCTTTGCATTAAGTCAAATACTCAGTGGCGAAGCGTGGGAGGAGTAAAGGGTGCTATGGCCGCGGGCGGCTTAGATGTAGGGGGCGGCCAGCGGCCTGGAAAATTGAAACGAACGCCGCCGGCCGAGATCGTGGAATAGAAAAGTGATAAACAATTATATAAGGTCTGCAATGTGCACGTTAAGGTTAATTATAAAAAGACTTGAATCCTTTTGCAATCAACAGAGCAACACAGAATTTTCACCGATTTTTTGCTTAGTTGCCTAAATAGGGGGGGGGGGGCTAATTAAGGGTTTGTCCCGGCTGGAAAAAATACACGCTACGCCACTGCAATTACTAAACACTTCATGATTCTTAAAATATTAATAAAAAGTCACGTACCTTCCTCTCAGGTAGCGATCAGTTTGAATGCTATTTTGTTGGAAGTATGTTGAACACCGAAATGTTAAGGTAATTGTTTAACATTGTGAATTTAAATAATTGTGGTTATCGTAAAAGCTGTTTTTTAATCTTAGAAAATTTTCGCCGTTACGGGCGCAATTTGTAAATAACAGAAATAGATATTAATATGGTCATGCTGAAAATCAAGTAATTTAAAATTAGATAGGAAATAATTTAATATTGTATATGATTTAAGTTTATTTTACTTTCAATACAGTCATATTAACAATAAGTTTTGGTTCTAATTAAAATACAATTTAATAGAAAAAGAATTATGTTATTACATAAGAACATTAACACAATTATAATCAGTGATGTGGACATTTTTGTTTTTATTTGACTAAATTTATATTAAGTAAATAAATAAACCAATAAATTTAAGATTCATCTCTTTATCACAGTTCTTCTTGATCTCATAATATATTTTTCTCTGCTGCATTTTCAATTCTGAATGTTACGTATTTACTTTAGAAAATTTGAATTACTTACCTTCTCATTTCTTACACTTATGATTCGTTGTTGAATGCCTTTAAATTGTTTATCATGATAATGTGAAGTTTTTTAGAAAAACATAAAAATTATTTCAACACTACATTTTGAAATATATTTTCCATTCACTATACTAATTTAAATGTTTACCTTTTATAACTTTATCGGCAAAGTTAAACATCATCAAAGACGCGTTATTTGAAAGATTTTTTTATATTTCGACCGCAGATGAGGGGCGGCGAACATGCCTATGCTTAAGAATTATTAATATCCGCGAAAAGGACGTCTTTGTATTCCACTACGTTTTATAAGAGACCGTGAATGCCGGGGAATGATTTGTCATGAATAAACCAAGGTGGAGTACTTTCCTAGTTAGGGGTTTAGAATCAACCTATATTTTTTGATGCGGCTTACTTTAAAATAATACCTTGTAAATCATTTTAGAAAAAGGGGTTCAGGAGATACATCGACTTCCCGATTAAGGGGAGTTAAAATTCACCATTTCGGCCCCTAAGCGCGCGTCTGAAAAGGAAAAAAACGAAACATGGAAATTATTTTTATAGACCTATTTGCTAATGAAATTCTTTAAGTTTCCGCCTTTAACATTCCATGGGCACGAAAAAATTAACGCCTCGTACTTTCATCAAATTTAAAAAAATAATGAAATAGATTCTGGATCATGTAAAATATTACCAGCAGTTATATTAATAATTTGGATATGTAGAATTCCTTTGCACCTTTAACTAAAAACTTCCTTATCAAAGAGCTTGAAGTGTCTTGGTAGATTAATTTACTGCCTTTACAGTTGGTAGCCAGAATAATCATTGTAAAGATTTTGAAATATTATATAATGATAAATACTATATAGCTTGATCTCTTGGTCAGGTTAAATATTCTTTTGTACCTTTCATCAAGAAAGAATATTTCGATATTGCCGCTTATTTTGTTTTTTTACTAAAAATATACGGGGTGTCTCAATTTGCTCGATCAGGCCATTTTTCTCAAAATGTATTTATGCTTGGGTTCTGAAATTTTCAGGGTTTATTTGTTAGGTATGGAAGGCTTTGGTTACTAAATTTCAGAAAAATCGAACCATTTTGTGCCGTTTTGGAAAAATTATTTTTTCACCGGTAGGTGTCAAACAATGTTTCAATAGAAAGGTTGTAGGGCATAGTCGAAAGTGTAAAAATAATTTAGGTTTGGTTGAAAAAGACCTATTTTTCACTGAGTTTGGAGGTCGGGGGAAAAACAAGTTGCACTAGCAGGCAATAGCCTTTAACGAATTGTAGGTAACATGCATTTCAGTTATAAGATTTCGAAAAATAAACAAATAATAATTAGCCCAAGTGACAAATGTTTTTAATGACTTCTACAAAATGTTTTCAAAAATGCCACCTTCTGATGCAATGCACAAATATGCACGATGTTGCATATTGCGAAGTGCTCCCCGAACCATTTCGGAGTCACCCGGCGACATGCTTAAATGATTCTTTGTCGTAAATCTTCAACGCTCGTCACAGGTGTTTGGTATACGTAGTCCTTTACGAATCTCCAAAGAAAAAAAGTCGAGTGGTGTTAGATCAGGGGATCTTGCAGGCCAACGAACAGGACCAGTTCTTCTGATCCATCTTCCAGGAAACTCGTCACGATATTGGTGAGGTGGCGCCCCATCTTTCTGGAACCAGATACGTCTGTACTCGGCCAGAGGAATGTCGTCCAACACGTTGGATATTTCATTTTGAAGAACTCCAAGTAGTTTTGACCGTTCAGACGATTTGGCAGGAAGAACGGGCCAATAATTCTGTCACCTAACAGACCAGCCCACACATTTAAGCGAAACTGCACTTGGTGGTGGTGAGGAAATCCCCAGTGTGGATTCTCGTAGTCCCACATATGTTGGTTTTGACGGTTGAAAGGCCCATCTCTTTCGAATGAACATTCGTCGGACATCAGTAGTTGATCGTGAAAATCCTGGTGTACGTCAACCATGAAGCAAAACCAATTGTAGAAGTCGAGTCGGCGTTGTCTATCACCGTCATGATGTCCTTGGTGAAGTGTCGCTCGATAAGGATGAAAATGGTGTCTTTTGAGTGTTCTCCAAACGTAGTTTCGATCCAACCCTAAGTCAAAGCTGGCAGTCCTGACGCTCGCTCGAGGATAGGCGACGAAGTAAGTAAGTATGGTGTTTTCCATGTCGATGTCCTGGAGACCACGACCACGAAACCTCGGATTGATATTACCCCAGTTGTCGAAGTCGCGGACCACTCTAAGAACCGTCGTATGACTTGGTCTGCAATTGGGAAATCTTCGTCTAAATAACTGACTTACTAGAGTAGCATTACGACGACCTTCTCCGTAAAATAATTCTAGCATATGAGCGCGCTGATCTCGAGTGTAAAGAGGCATACTGGACAACAATCGGCCAAGCTGAGATAATGTTTTAACTTTGAAATGTAGACGCTTTAAATACTACTCGGACAATTGCTATTTCACGTTAAAAAACAACAAAAGAAAAATAAGCGTAATTTTTGGTCTAAAAATCTTTGTTTGATGATCTTACTCGTAACCACGTCGAAATGGAAGACGCGGTCTTTGTCTACTTTGTCTAATTAGGTGTTGAACGTAATAATTTTCTTTAACAATAACTTTTTGTAGATCTGATTATTAACTACATAGCTGAAAGCATAAGTTCCCTAAAATAAATGTACATGTGTGTTGTGATTATGGACGATTGTTTACGTTAAAGGCTATTGCCTGCTAGTACAACTTGTTTTCCCCCCGACCTCCAAACTCAGTGAAAAATAGGTCTTTTTCAACCGAACCAAAATTATTTTTACACTTTCGACTATGCCCTACAACTCTTCTATTGAAACATTTTGCGTGACACCTACCGGTGAAAAAAATTCCAAAACGGCACAAAATCGTTCAATTTTTCTGAAATTTAGTAACCAAAGCCTTCCATACCTAACAAATAAACCCTGAAAATTTCAGAACCCTAGCATAAATACATTTTGAGAAAAATGGCCTGATCGAGCAAATTGAGACAACTTGTATAATTTACATTTTAATAAGTCAATTTTTTTTAAATATTCACAACCATTAGTGATAAGGTCATGGACTTATTCTTTCCATTTATTATGAAACATAACAGCCAAAAGACGATAATTTATATTTAATGCATTCAAAAGGTGGAGGAATATAAGTCGTAACGCTGAGAACTGTTAACCCCTGTTGGCGAAATCCCGAAAAAACCCTGTAAATATTTCATATTTGTGCGGTTGGCCAGGGATTACTCATAAAAGATATTCCTCATAAAAAGGTATCAATGCGACCCAGAATTGATATAAAATATAAAACTCAATTAACTATATCCCACTTAAATGGATTGTTTTTTACGTAGTTTCATTATATGACCAGTGATGTGTTTTCCATTACAAAAGATTAAGAACCTCTTAAAAACAAGTATCCCCATTAATGTTGTTTACAAATGTATTTGTATGTTGAAAGTTTTTATTGTTTAAGTGTGAGTATTTTACCATTTATATTTCTACGTGTTGCGTATGAATTACTTTCAAGATTGGCTCCCCTTATAATGGAAAGGTCAAAATCTCATATAAATAAAAGACAATCCAATTTACAACCTTTGATAACTAATGGATATTGAAAGTGTTTATTGTTTCAGCGTGAAAGTTTTTACAATGTGTTTATTTCTTTGTGTAACGTATGAATAACTTTAACAGATTGGCTCCCCTAATTAAAGGAAGCTCAAATCTCATTTAAATATGATTAAATAAAAATAACAACCTTTTATAACTAAACCCCTGAAATTTGATTTTTGGTTTCTCTAAAATCCCCATCAAACCCATTATTAAGATAAAGCTATTAAGTATACCTGAGATTTACATTAAATATCTAAGTTGAGAATTCATGCAGCTAAGGTTTAGTTTAAGAAACCCAGTCCGTTGTGTATGCTGTTCTCACCTCCTCCGGGAGTAAAAAAAAAAAAGATTTTGTCTCGATCCATGAAAGAGAGAAACTCAATTTTTTTAAATTAAGTGTTGATAATCTCACTTGGTTTGGGCTGAGCTGTATCGGTATTCTGTTTCTTCAGGTTTAGCTAAAGAGGTATTCCTTTTTTTATAGTCTATAATAACGATGTTAGCTCTGGGGCTGTCTCTACGCTCTCTACTTAAGCAAACGACGTCATTTTGTCTCGGGTAGGGCTGGATTAAGCTATTTTTCGCCTCGGGTTCAAAATAATGTGCACCTCTACGAAACCAAGGATACTTTTGCTTCGTAGTCAGGTTACTCTATAACATTTTTTGAGTATCAATCGCAAAGCAAAAATATCGTGTTCAAAGTTTTACGTTTCATTGCACAGGGTTAAAAGAAAGTAATCTGATCACATAATTATTTCAGAAATTAATAACCTTTAACCAACAGAATTTAAACCCTGAAATATCAGACGACTCTATCTAGGTATGATTTTTAGTAAGAAATATGTAGAGCATACTTGAAAACCAACAAATAACGTTTGTGCGATCACAAATGAACCATTTTTCACATAAATAATAAGGTCAGCAAAAAAAACAAGTTCCCCATAGCAGGCCCAATGGTGGTTTAGGTGGGCTTATTTAAATTAATGATTTTTTTGTGAAAATATGTCAGCAAACAAGTGAGAGAAAGAAACGCTAATCTATTAAGGACTACTTAATTTACAAAATATAATTCTTCATAGTTCATTTGTACAAAGGTTTCATTAATTTCAGTTTTTAGACCAAAATATTTCAAAATGAAGTGTAGCCTGAGTTCACAATGCCAGTGATATCCGCTGAACAGCGCGCGTTAGTGGTCAAAATATTTTGGTGAAGACCATCGAAACTCTAGTAGGGTATATATTTTTGACAGTATCCTGACAGATTTTCCAGTCACAACACCTTTGTAGTAGCTCTTGGATATTTCCAGAACCATGGAGATGTCAATCCAAGAAACCGAACAGCTCGTCGTCAAATCGTCGAATCAGAAGTGCTAGATTTAGCGTACTTCGTGGCATATCCTTAAGCAAGCATCCGAAGTGCAAACGTAAAGTTAAGTTTGCCCAAAAGAGCACAACTTTCATTTTCAGCGAGCAACACATCATCAAACCATAACGGATATATGGTTTGACTTTAGTAACTGGTTAAAATATGCTCTTGGTGACCGATGAGTGTTCGTTTGGGAGAGATGAACCATTTATCCACCAAATCAATCACATGCGGAGTAATGTGGGTCCGCGATAGGGATATTCTCACCACCACCGCCGATGAATTCCGTTAAACATGTGGGCGGGTCTGGTTGGAGATCGAGTCATCGACTCATTTGTTTGTGCCAAACCATCTAAATGGACAATTTCTTAGCTAAGTTAAAGCATAAAGTCACGGGCGCATAAGAAGACAATTCTTTGGCCAACTACGTTGCGCCTCCATATCAGCGTCGAGCTGTATTAGACTACCTTTACGCTGAATACCAACAACTAGGGATATGACGAGGCGGATCAGTTCAATGGCCTCCAAGCTCGCCTAACCCCTCACCAATGGACTTCTTCTTGTGGGACTTCATCAAAGATCCTGTTTATGCGACACCTGTTACTAGACTGAAATAATAACGTCAGTGTATCATCGATGCTTTTCAAGTAACTCCTGATATGATCCAGCGTGCATTCTACAGTATGCTTCAACAGGCTAAAACATTAAACGCGGCAGATGGAGGAAAAATCGAATCATACTTGTATTTTCCAAACCCTTTCGTTGATTCAAATAAAATAATTTTTTGTTCGTTCGCTATGCTTTCTTTTCCCAAGATCGTCTGCTAAGCATAGCTTCACGTTACCAGACGAAAATAAAGAAAGTTCGACAAAAATGACTCTCTTCATTTTTAAAATATTCCATTGATGTAACATTATAATAGTTTTGCTTATATTGTTATTTAACAAACAGATGTGAAATCCGGTCTAGGTCCTTCTGGTAGAAGACCAACCGACAGAATGGGGGTCTGTTGGACCGACGGCTATAAAGGGAAAACCAACTGACAGATAACATAAAAATAAGATACCAATTATAATTGAAATGACAATTTGAAACGTATTAAAAGTTGAAATTTATTTATTTATGACTTCTGTACATATTTTAAAATGGGTAAATGTTTGGTTGGATAAGTATACGGTCCATTTAATCTTGTAAATTTTTTACCGTTTCCATTCTAATTTTCGCACCGTCTTCTGGTTCGTGGTTGTGGGCATTAGTTATTGTCACTTTATTTCCCATCTCAATACCCCGACTTTTACATCGGAGCTTCTTGTTCTTACGACAAAGGTTATACTCGGTACTTTTATAAACTTTATATATAGCGTACAAGTACTTCTTATGCGCACAACGTTTTCCGCGTTTAAACTTTAAGAATCCGTTGTCCGCTCGTTCAACGTTTATAATCCAAAATAAAAAACAAAGTCATATTTACTTGATTATATACAAATCTGAAGTATTTTTTATATATAATACCTTTATTTACATTGGCATTTGTGATCAAATATCATTTTTTCCACCATTTTTTCTAGTTTTAAATTTAGATCTAATTTTTAGTTCTCTGTAAGTTGGTCCTCTTTTTTGACCCGTTGGTCATCGGTACGATGGATCCCCGATCGGTCGATTGGTCTTACTCCCGTGAAAACCGCCCAAAAATCATTTGGTTAAAAATGACAAGGTCCTTTAAAGAAAAATGTCATGCCCTATATTACTCAAACTATGAGCTAGGTCATAACAGCCCATAAAAGTAATAGTAATAATTATATTAATAATAACGAGCAAGATCTCTAATTTTATTCCCATAAACGTAATAAACTTAAATTTTCAGAGAACATCATTTGTCGACAAATATGCTAGACCTTGTGTTTTTCTGAGTTAAAATCCTTTGTAAAACCATAAAATATTTCAAAGGGAGTGGCTTACATTATAATAACATTTTCTTTGCGTAATTAGTACGGAGGCGCTAACCAACTTACCAAAATATGTACACCGATTACATAAATTTAAAATTGAGTACAGCCTTTGGTAGTACTAAATCTGTAATCAATTACATATTCACTTTAGTGCAGTCAAAGCTGCAGCTTTGTACACTGAGTGATCAGCCCCTCCATTAGTACTCTCAACAACTTTGTCTGCTTGATGTTATTATACTTTTAATGCAAAAGAGTAAATTTAAATAGAGTAGATAATATTTTCGATCCAAACAATACAATTGATACCAAATATTCTGATATAATTTAACAACCGATACATAATAATTTTCAGAAAAAACTATAAATATTTAAATATAATAAAATTTGTAATCACACATTTCCTCATAATTTTAAGTAAACTGATATAAATGGATACATTTTTAATTATGGATGTCAATATTAAACGAACATACACATAAGCCGTACAACTCATTAATATCTTGGGACGCCCACGGTCTAGCATATCTCTTGAAAAGTGATATGCTCTGGAGAAATAAATCAAGTTTATTACTTTTATGGGAATATATATCTTCATCGTTATTTACTTTCCCCTGTTTTATGGGCTGTAAAGACCTTGCTCATAGATGGATTTCATGACTTTTATAGGACGTGTGGCGTTAGTAGGTATAAATTGTTACTTCAAAAACAATAGGAGGAAAGAAAGAGGAAGAAGAGTTGAAAAACATTTAAGACACATCCGGTTATCTGTCCTAAAAGGAAAGAACTGAACGAATTTAATTGATTTCCTTTTTGAACGCTATCGGTGCTTAGAGGAAAGAAAAAGGTTTTTCCCATTCCCCAGAATGTTTTGTTCAGAGTGTTTTCCTGCACTGCTTTCCGCAATATTGTAAATTCACCATGAAATAACAATAAACTTGAACTTGAACTTGAAAGAAGACCGGTTTGCGACAAATCTCTATGTAGAAATAGCATTAGTACGGGCCTTCTGGTCCGACAAATGGGCCTACGGTGGTGCCTTGGGTATTAGCCAAGCTATAATTATTATAACAAATGGAACCACAACTAAAAGCGGACTCTTTATTGGCTGAGGCCGTGAGATTGTATAATGGAACCAATTACTTATTGGTTGATGACGCAAGATAAGAAATGATGCGTTCAATATTTTAAAAGGGTAACGTGCAGTCTATAAATATCCCCCTACCGGATTATTTAAGTAATAAAAAAATCAAAATAGGAAATTTGTGAGATTGAAAAATGTAAACGCTTGAATAGCCTGTTCTCTTTAGCGTTATACTTCGGATATCTAGTCCCTTTAATGACTTGTACAGGGGATTTTAAGACCTAAAATGGCTTGTTCTTTGGATATATAGACCCTTAATTGGACTTATTCTCCCAAGTATTTCCTTAGAACTATTCACTGTTATTCGGTTATAATGAGGTAAAATCTGCAGCTTAGCCCTTTTCTTAAAACTATATGAAACTGTTTTAAAATTCGTTCAGATGTTTATAATATGTTATTTATATAAAAACGAAATTAAGGGGATTATATACCTTGGATATTAGCCTTTCTGATAACTAACAAAAAAAACCTTAAAAATTTGTTTTCTGGAAAATTTCTAGATAATTTCACACAATGTTGCGTTTAAATCTTTGTAAATTGTAAGTAAAATAAGTTGAAACAAAAATTAAATCACACCTGATGATACCTCTGTAAGAGAGCGAAACTAGTCGTGTATAACTATATAAAATGTACCAGATATACACGACAAAATGTTAAATGTTTAAGGACTATGTTTTAATTTTTATTAATTAAACAATTTTTACTGTGTAATTTTAAAGTAGCCTTAAATTGTTTTTATATTACCTTATACACAAGTGTTTTTTTGCTACTTTTAATTATGAAACTAAATTTCTTGAAATTTATAAAATAAACAGAAATAATTATTATCCTGTTCTAAAGCTAATTTTACTTGATTCAACGTTAACACATTTAACCAGATCAATTAAACGAACCAAGAAAGAAGCAATTAGGCGCCTCTTAGAGTGAAACTATTTTGACCACAACTACATCAGTTGCCTTTTCTTATTTTGAAGTTCATAAGAGTATTTGTGGTTACATAAATCAATCAATGAGATTTTATTTCTTTATTTCAGAAAGCAAAGAATAATGCAATCTAACATTACGCTAAATGTGGGAGTTCAAAAGGTGAAGTAAAAAACCAGAAATTACGCGAAGACAGCTTTGTGACAACGCACAATCCAAACCACTTAAATTGGTGTTTGTCCCGAATGGTTTAAGTCAGAAAGATACTACCAGCCTTTAATCACTTTATAGCAAGTTTGAATAAAAGAGCATAAAATAACTTTTTCCAGGCTCATTCACATTTTAAAATTAAATTCCGGAAAATACAACTTAAATTCAATAAGGTACTTCAATTGCATAATTTGTCACTTGCTTTAGAGCCAGAACGTACTGATGGTGAAATTTGAACCAGTTTGTACAAAGAAAGTGAAAAATATAAAGGGTAATAAAATTAGGGCTACTCACTTTTGGAAATGTTATGATCAAAGTTTCAAATATAATATGTGTAAAGTATTTCACTGCTTTAAGGGACAAATACAAAATATGTTTTTAAAGTTAACTCTAAGGTAAGCTTAAAAACAGTTAATTGAGTTTTAAATTAAATAAACTTTCAGCAAATATTCGATTCTTGCATAAAATGGAATTATAACGTCGGATATTGCGAAGAGGTGCATTTTATAATGTCCTATAAAGCCAAGTAAACCTGACAATTTTTTTTAATTTTATTTTGATGTTTTACGTTATATTAGACCAAACAAATTTAATTTCAGATTTAATTTTAATTATATCATCAGAGATACTTTAAAGGTAAGTGGTTTTATTTAACGATTTTAATATATACCTATTACATCATGTTAAAAATTATATTTAATAATTAAGTGTTTGTTAAGTAATTTAATCCTTAAAATTAAGTCACCCTAAAACGCAAGATTTAAAATTGAAACTCATGTTTATATATATTAATTTAAAATAATCTAACGGCATAAGTCAGTCGTCGCAAATATTTCGCCTATTAACATACACGGAAATTGTTACATTTGTATTGTTAATAAAACTATTTATATAATTTAAAGTAAAAATTGTGGTATTTAAAATTATTTTAAAGTAAATTTAATGATTTTAGGGTTTATACACGCAGGTGACGTTCACTTTGTCATTCTTTTTAGGGTTGTGTTCTAAAAGCACGGCCTAATTTGGTTTGAGGGCTTTCACTGAGGAGCAAAGACACGAGTCGTGGCCAACCTTTTGTAAAAATTTTACGAAATCCTATCTTAGCGGCTGTCGCTGAAATACATTTTGCCAATACTGCGCGAGTGAATTTTACAGATTATTATATCCTCCAATTTTCCATCATTGCACGAAATTTCTTTTTTTCACGAAAGATAGTAAAGCATTTAAAATCAGCTGTTTAAATTCCTTTTTAAGGATTTTATAACAGCGGAAATGTTTCTTGCGAAGAATGACCACGTTTCTGCAAAATCATATTCAACGCGAACAAAATGATGTATAGCAAACTCATATCACGTAGAGACTGGTTAACCAAGTGTTAGAAATCGTGAAAGGGGAACTTGGAGGAGCGATACTAGGCTATTACGCGTTTAATCTATAAGAATTCACTGTACACGTTTCAAGAAGTCTTATAGTTCGCCTGAAGATAAAGAACTATAACATATTTTTTGTTGATATGTAGGCGCTACAAACATTAACATTAAATAAACTGAAATAATGTTTAAATAAATCAACTAACATGGATACATCTTAAGCTTATTCCGAAATTTAAAAATGAAAACATTTTATTCATTGTTTTTAAACTTATTAGGAACGCACTATTGAATATCATAAATTAAACAAATAAAAAATTGTTTTAAACTGATATTCAAATAACTTTTTAACAATGTAAACTAAATAAACATAAGCCTGATTTGGTTAAATAATGTTTTATTTATTAAACTTTTTCCCCTATAGGTATGTATACATTTTTATTAGGGCTATATTCGAGAACGAAATATGATTAAGTATTTTTTATAGTATTAGATTTTTTTTTAAATAGAGCTAATAACCAAGGCACCACCTTCGACCACATAAGCAATGTTGCTTGTGCGTAACAGGTGGCCGGGTTACAATGCGTAGGAGGGTGGTGGCAAGCCCTTCATGCCACGCGAGCCAACAGCTCCCTACACTAACTATTACCGTTAACCTCAGCAAGTTTTTATGGGAAGGGGAAACCGAAGATCTCGGTGGAAAAACCCCTTTAACCAGTGGGGAGAGAACTTACAAACTCTACGCAGAAGGAGTGGTTCCGGATTTTCACCCAGTGCCACTAGCTGGGATCGAACCCGGCTCCTCTTGCTGCGAGGCTAAAGTGCTAACCACTCAGCCACCCCAAGATAGTTTGAACTTACAAAATTTAAGATTAAAACACAATTAGTCTACACTTCTATAAATATCAAATAAGACTTTGATTACTAAATAAGTAAAGCTTCATATTTTTAAAACTCGGAGCAATGTATAATTGACAATATTCAAATTTATAAAATAAGCCGCTACATCATTGCAGCTTTCGGACTGTGGCCCTTCTTAAGCGAGCGTCTATTTTTATTGTTATACGCAGGCTTTTGCTTCTGAACTTGATGATTAATGGATTGGTACGAATACATTTATAGAAATAACAAACAACTACAGCGGTGACTGTCACGTTATGCATGTTGTACCAATCAAATTTTATTTAATTTCAGGATGAAGACATTTTTCTTCATCCTATGTTCTACGACTATCAGTTTTTACATTTTCAAACCGAACATGCCAATGCCACTGTATCGCCGATAAAAGCAGTCGCAGAATATTGGCCACTCTCGCGTGAAGTTACAGTTTTTCACACGTCACTCGACCAGCTCTTCAATGTGTTCACCACTGAGGTAAGATATAATTACTGAGATAAAAGGATGTAGTTAGACTGAATAATAGTGACCATTCTATTATCAGATCGTATATTAATGTAATTTTGCACTGCTAAGCCGATCTATTTGAATCTTCAACGTATAAATAGAAAAGAAGCGTCTCACGAGCAAGACCCTAATTTGTTTTGACATTAATCGAGTGAAGATGAACAACGAGTTTGTCTGGAAGATTTGGAAATTCCCGCGCTAAAGAAACAAAAAGAAGGCAATTTCTACTGTAGCCACAAATAATTTAAAGAACGAATTTTAAAAATGATATATTTAGAAATATCTGGATTAAATGAAATTTTTGATAAGGAAAAAGAAAGTTTGAAAAAAGCAAAATAATTTGTAATTTCTATATTTGTTTCTCATATAAATAAGGGAACCTAGTGACCCCTCGGCCTCTGTTGAAATTTTTTAAGGGATCCAAAATTTGTTCTAATGTAACCAACCGACGGACAGCTTCATTTTTAAGTCCGGGATCTATAATGAATAAAATTAAACAATGGCATAAAGTAAAAATAAGCACATTGGTCAATAAAGGTTAAAATAAATATCTGGTTTTGGAAAATGAGGGTTAAAAAAATAAAGAATACAACTTTCATTTGCAGAAATGGGATGTATTTTATATATTAAATAGCTTAATACATTTATGTTAAATCAACAATATCTGAGACCAAGGGGGGCGCATTCAATATACGCGTTTTGGACGATTTTCCGAAACAGCTCAGAGCGAGAGATAGTGACGTCATACGTGGACGACTCACATTTATGGGGTAGCCTATTTTTAAATATGAGTGTCTGTCAAAAAACAAAAACAAAAATTAGAGGCTTAAGCACATTATTATAAGGAACAACTGCTTTAATATTTATTTATTGTAAATTATAACTATGTTTTTATTTTTAACCTAATATATAATATGAAATGTATTATAGTTATTCTTAGCATTTATATTATTTTTATATATTACTGTAATTGCATATGTAACATAACCATACACATATAATATATATATATATATATATATATATATTATATCTAAAATTATTGTGGACGGTATAGGAAAAATTATAGATAATAACAAATATAATATAAATATAAATATATATATTTATATTTATATTATATTTGTTATTATGTATAATTTTTCCTATACCGTCCAGAATAATTTTATAAATATTTAATGGTTTTTATTAATAGAGTTTATGCTATTTTTACATATGATGCTTGAGTTCCATATATTTTGGTTTAATATCCTTTTAATAAAGAGTAAATTTTAATAAAAAACCATTATGGTTGTACTCATCCCAATATCCATAATATTAAATCTCTAGCAATTTTAAAAGTACTGCTCATTTAAGCGTACGTTTCAAACAAAGATGGTAAAATGACGTAACAAAACATTTCCTATAGGATAAATTACCATCATTTACGCAATAACAGTTCGTAATTAAAAATACACGTGATAAAGTTGAGAACATTTGATTGAGTTATCAGTCATTTTTATTAATACTTGACTTTAAGGTACATTTTTCTCATAAGTATTATTAGTTATTACCAATTTTAATTCACTTGGTGTTGTTTTATATGTATCCCTTGCTACATATCAGTGTGTTTACCACTCTATACATATAACTCCCTGACTCGACCACTGATGAGCTGTTAAGGCTACCTAGCCCTAGCCCTAGCTCTTTAACGAATCCTGGAACAAAGAAAGTAAATAGTTAAAACACTCGGGTTGGATAAAAGCTAGTCCAGTTATTTTGACTGTATGAAAAACTATTGAATATTTGAACTGTTTATATTAGAAGAAAAACTAGCGGCAGAAGTTTAACCATTTAACTTGGAGGAAGTTCGATTATTCAGGTTGTTTTCAGTAGTACTAGAAACTTTGCATGTTTCCGTGATACTACATGTAGGAACTTCATACGTAACTTTGTTGGTTTCAGTAATTGTAGGAACTTTGATGATTCACTATATCAGGAACGTCTTAAGTTACAGTAATAAAACTAGAATTTAAAATTCCCGAAAATCTGATAGGATTTGATTGAAGATTTTTTAATTTCGTGGCATTGTTTGTATTTTGAAGATAATCCGTTATTGTTTTAAATTTCCCTCTGGACAGCCTGTTGTCTGAATTATTTTCTAGTAACGTTTCACAACCTCATAGATTCAGAATAGGAACTGATGGTTTTCATTCCAATAATTGCGGGTTTTTTGTTTTGAGTAGTTCTGATTTTAGATTATTTTCGTATTCATCAGCTGCGAAATGAGCTGAACAGACTCTTGAGATTTTCACATTTTTAATTGAAGCTGAAGCTCTTGTAAGCCAAAGAGATTTTAAGTTTTTATCCTTGGGAAAACAGTAATATGAGACTTTATTTTTGGTTTTCCTTACATAATTTTTACACCCCAACACATTCCTGGCATGTTGTAGTTATATAACAGAAACCCTAACAAATATTATATTAAATAAAATAAAATAAAATAAAATAAATCTACTTTGCCAATTAAAGAAAGGTGCTAGGAACAGCTGAGCTAATATAAACATTTTCATGGCTGGTAAAGGCTTAAGAGAAGCACTAAAACATAACTAAACAATAACTATTTTGCAATATACTATACTATAAACCGTAAAAAATAGCCAAAAATATAAATAAATGGTCAGATGTACGATTGTAGAAGAAGAGTTAAATGTTGTTCAACTTCACAAACAACTCCGAGGAACCTCAGGATGCGAGCTGTGAATTTCGAGCGACGGAAAAACCGATACTCCCGTGAGTCCCGTTTGTAGCCCACGTATAACGTCAAAATCGGGGCACAACGTCTCTCTACCCCACCGACTACAAAAACCGGCTTTCGACGATTTTAGCGTAGCGGGAATGCTCCAACCTTATAGTGTATTTTTCTCTACGAACCTTGATCTGAGACAACTTGTTTAAATCTAAGTTAGGGATATTTCAATAAAGCGAAGCGGCCTGTTTCACCAAAGCTGATGCAAAACATGTGTAAACCCTCGATTCGGAATACAAGGTTGACTTCGCTTAAAGGGAGTATTACCCATCACGTTTTGTATGTATTACCAAGCTTAAGAACGATTTGGTGCCAGCGTTGCCAGATAGCCAAAATCAAATTATAGACCGAAAGACTAAAAATAATAGATTTTCAGTCCAAATTATAGTACACATGGTATTTGGTGGTAATTTCAATTTAGCATCGGATATACCAATGATGTTTGATAAAATTTCAATTTTAAATAAACCCATTAAAGTATGGTAAAATAAAACATTTTAAATGAAAAAAACTTCAATATTAAAAATATTACAAAAACATTTATTCATTTTTATCAAAATCTTTTTTTATATATTATTATTATATCGAATTCCCGGACCCGACTTATATCTGCAATAGTAGTTTTTTCATACATATCACTTTTAAAACGGGTAAACATATCACATATTGCTTCTAAATTAAAGCAATTTCCAGCTTCCTGGATACATTGAGCACTAAGGAGAGTTTCATCTAAAGTTGAGGTTGATAGTTTATTAATGGTTTTTGTTTTGGTTGAATTACCTTTACTAAAAACTCTCTCACAGTCCGCAATATCTTTAAACTCTTTCTTTTCGTTTAAATATCTTATATTTCAGCAAATTTATTCCAAAACTGGTCGTTATTGTTTTAATTCTTTATGTCATATGGCACTTGTAGAAATGACCTCTTGTAAAAACGAAAAGCTAGGAACGGGTTATCAACTTTTTGAAAATTTATCTCTTTAGTTATTAGTGGTAGTTCTTTTCTCTTGACGAACTGCCGTTAGACCAACGAGCCAGACTGTGGTTTCAACAAGACAGTGCCCCGCCTAAATACTTCAAACTTTTCCTAGACAATGAATTTCCACAACGATAGATAGGGAGCAAAGTCACCAGATCTGACCACGTTGCAATTTTTCTTTGAGGCTTCATTAAAAGTATTTTTACTCCCGTCGAAACTCTCGAAGAAATACGTCAACATATTATTAATGCTTGCAGGGAAGTCACCCTGGGAATGGTTCAACGTGCTTTCGACAAAATAATTGTTCGCGCCCAAGCCTGCATCGAAGTCGATGGTAGAGTATTTAAACCACACCTTTAAATTTAGTTGGAAATTAGTTAAATAAAATATGGCGTTTTCGTGAAAATTCTAATATTTTTCCAACAAACGTAATTTAAATCCTGTAAGCTTAATACCTTATTTCGCCATTGGCTCCTCGATTATACTGTCGTGTTTTTGCATCAAAGAAGAGTTTTCCTACTTGTGACTTTCATAAAGTTATCCTTGTATAAATTGCAGAAACTCATTTTCGCTGGCTCAACTTTTCATTTTTTTCAGGAAAATAGATTTTTTGTTTTCGCGTCAATGATGACGCGAAAACAAATTTCTCATTGAAAATTTTCATTGAACACCTAAAAGTGAAGAAGAAATTTTCAAAAAACGTGAAAACGTTTAACTATTTCGTTGGAATAACGTACACTAAAATTTTAAACATTCTAAGGAACACAGGCTTTGAAATAACTAACTTTTCCGAACGAAACGAAACCACCTGTATACTTAAAACCACTCTGGAAAAATATTGATTGTTTTCTTTAAGTATCAACGTTAAATTATGATGAGTTCAAAACCGAAAGACAAAAAATTACCAAACATTAAAAGTGCTTTTGAAACTTCGTTACTTAGCCTACCTTCAAAACAAAGTAGCCAACTAGGTGGACGACATCATTCTTGACCGATCCATGTTATGCCCAAAGAAGAAATTTCACACACCCCAAAATCGACAAATAATAAAGTTGAAGTTGCTGGCGGTTATCATTATGTAAATAAGTTTTATTAATTGACGATAAATATAAAAATAACGTTGAATAATACGGTCTAGAAACAATTTCGATACGTAACGGTACATTACTTGGCGACTTTAAGTGTTGAGACGTGATTGACGTGTAAACATAAAAAACACATTGTATTTGAAATATATTTTATAATAATAATTATTATTATAAGCAATTTCCTTTTAATCGAATGTTTTGCTTGCCGGTATTTTCATTAAGTCTCTTTAAATTATCTTCATCATCTGAAAACACGCAGCTTTTATTTGAGGCTGGATATTACACCTGATTTTTCATGGTTGAATCTCAAAAACCGTGAGCCACGTGGGACTTGTGAATAAACGTATAGGGTATACAAAAAATACATTACTTGACTGCCATGAGACAAAAGTTACAAATAACCGTGTAGTTAATTTTTACGTTATAAAGATTATGTAAAAGACTAATAATTCCAAAAGATATTTACTAAGATTCTTTTTGGGGTTTTTTTTCAATAAAACTAAAACAACAACTTGTTTTAAATGTTTAGGTGTGGATGGTCTTAATATTGATATTTTGCGTCTTCAATTTCAAAAGAATTAAACTATTTTTAAATTTAATACGTTTGCGAAAGCCATTACGAAACAAATCAGGTAAAGTTTCTTTTTTTTATTATTTTGGATACATTGTAACGGATAAATAAACGTAGTTTAGAAGAACATTTTTACACATAAAATTTAACATAGTGAAGGTAGTAGACAAACTTACAGGTTTTACATAGCTTCTAATTGCGTCTGAACTTTTACGCGTTTTATTTATTTTTCTGGGCCATAAAATATTTTACAAAGCAAAGAAGATGCTAAAAAGCTGTTATTTCATTAAAAATTGATTTAAGAGTTATGGTAAAGAGCTCATTCTATCGTTTAATATTTTGTAAGGCAGCGAAGTTATGAATTTTTTTAAGACAACCTGTTCAAAGCTTTCTGGTTCTTTTAAATATAAACAAGAAAAACTTTAACGCAGGGCTGGAAAATTATCGTTCTTTTTTTTCAATAATAAAAAACCCCTTTTCATTGTTTTAAATTAAAATGAAGACCCAACTGTTGTTACAAACGATTTATAAAGCTCAGAATTTCTGAACTTCAATAAAATATTATATATAGGCTTAAAACGATAGCCAATTTCATAGCAGACCTTTGAATCAAACTCTTTGTTATCAAGTCAGTACCCTACCTTCCCCAATTGCAATGCCTCAATCGAGCAATTTGTTTATCTAATTTACCTCATCAACTAAAAAAAACCCCTAAAAGTATGTAAAATCTCCTTTGAAAAATCAGGTTTAAAACAGTTTTTTTTAAACATATTGTGTTTTACTTAAAAGGTTGGGTTAAAACATATTTAAAACACTTGTTTTAAACATTTGGTTTAAAACTTGCCGCCCCGGCTTTCGCGTCTCGATAGTTTTGAGAAAATAAGATTTCAAAGAAGTCGTCACCCCATCAGATAACAGAAATCGTTTAACACTTAAATATTATACATATTTAACGAAAGAAATCAAATATAGGAAATATAATGCAAAACCAATTTTTTTACTTGGACACATTCCTGGCCTTAGAAAAGTAGCTTTAATATGAATAAATTATAATGTTTAATTCCTATTCATTATTTCAATTTTAGAAAGATTGAGGCTATATTTGGAATCCCTAGAATTAAAATATTTGCCGATTTTCACCTGTTTCGCGATACATCTGGTGGTGGATATTTATAAAGCTAACTTATCTACGCAATTCGTAGTTTCTGAGCATTGCAATGTGGACTCTCTGGATGACGTAAATCGATACGAACATTTGATTCCTATTTTCAATTATAATGAAGTCCTTTACAGATCATTACAGGTAACGACTGTTAAAAACATTAATGCAGAAATTATTTTTTTATTATCAGGAAACACGAAGCTAAAAAGGTATGGTACAGGCAAGTTTTTTTCAAAATTAGTTAGGCTTAGACCCAAAACACCACCTCTAGAAACGTTTCTTGCTTTTAATTAAGGGAGCAGGTCTAATTTCTGCACGAGGTGGTGGAAAGCCCTTGATGCCCCTCGAGCCAATAACTACTTACACCAAAGAACTCGGGAAAATATTATTTAACCAGTGTAAATAGAACTTGCAAACTCAAAGTGGAAATTGGAGCGCGAAGTTTTCATTAGGTGCCACATGCTTAGATCGCACATGTTTTTACTTACCGCGAGGCAAAACTGCTAACCACTCCACCATCCCAATGTAACTTCCGGGTCAGTTTGTAGAGATAGTCAAACGGTGTAAGCCAACTTATATAATATTTCAAATTCGTCAGCGGTTTTGTTTATTGAAAATCTTCTATTACTTGATTATTTGTAAACATTTCTTTAATAGATATTAATATATTAGATATTGACGAGTATCAGACGACGTTAAAAGTTTTCTTTAATCAACGATTTAAATTGGTTAAGCAATAGAAATATACCTTTTAAGTTAAGTTGTTGCTAGGATTCAAGAAAGCAATAGCCAAAGTTATAATTAATTATATATTTGTAAAAATATTAATCCTTTACGAAAATCATTTCAAGTCATATCTAGTATAGATCTTTTTTTAATCGAACATTGTTCAAGTTTGGACGGAAACGTTACCATTTACAATGATAAACTTTATCTGATATATAAATTATCAATCAAAATTAATTATAATTTATAATTAAGTAAGTCCCTAAAGTCCTTGGATAATTAAATTCAAATTAAGTAAAAATAATTTCTTAATTTGGCTTTTTTATACAATACATTAGGATCAATTATTAAAGAATTATAAATTCAGTCATTTAGAATCCAATAGGCCTTTCTATTAAATAGCTCTTCCCTTCGACGTTTATTGCCTTATTTTATTGTTGATAGGGTAGATTTGCCTTGTGGCTTTGCTTAGGACTAAGCTGTACAAGACGAATTTGTAACTTAATTTAAAAAAATGATATATTTTCTATTGTCGCACTCATTATCTGAGTGCTACTAGATATTCTTGAAGAAATACAATATATACGAATTTATTTTACTAGTTTCAGCGCTTAAAAATCTTCAAGTAAAAGATGATATTCTTAATACGGATTATAGCTATTTTTAATTTACGGAATTGTTATGGAATTTCTTGAAAACATTTTTATATTGATCAAGAGACCCGAAAATCAGGTTGCCAGCTTTTAAAAAATATATACTTTATTTTTATTTAAAAACTATCATATGAATTATCGAGCTTGTCAAAAAGTAGGTTATCACGAAATAACAAAAAGTTAAAATTAATTATGAAGACGCTCGATCGAAGATCGGTACCATTCAAAAATTTATTAAACCCAACTGGCCCACAGAAAGGAATGTTTGAAGCAATGGATCAGGCAATTCTATTTTTTTAAGAATAATTCATTCAAAAGGTCAACTGAGGGCATGGGTGATAAAAGAGTTGCTGAAGATTTCTATTGGGAATTCATTTATACGGATTTTGACAGAAGTAAACTAAAACTACATCGACACAAGCTCCTGGGTGGCGCTGCTTCCGGAAAAATGAAGCTGACTGATATATCCGGTGTCATTTCGTTTTAACATGATTATCAAGCTAATTAAACATCTAACAATCTTGAGTCACAAAATTGACTATAACAAAAGGTGTTATATTTTTAAAAACCAATGTTCATTTTACTGTTGAATGAGTACTGTTTCAACTGGTACTTAAAGAAGAAGAATTTTGGGACCCGGGGAGCGGGTGGTTATTAAATTAATTCCTTATGTCCAACAAATTAATTGTGTTTGTTTTTTACATTTATTCGAATAAGCATAAAATATAGATATGGCGTACAAAGGATTTCCAAAATTTTAAAATATGAAGCATCATGAAAGTGAAATCACGTTTTATTTTATTTTCATTAGGAAAGACCTAAAATTTATAAGAGATTGATTAAAGCATATCAGTTATTTGAAAAAAAAAGTCATATGACCAAGGAGACTATTTTTAACAAATTTCCGTCGGTGTTCTTTTTAACAAATATTGATTTTTTTTGGAATTGCAAGGAAATATTCAGCAATTTAAATTTGCACCAGGGTAATGTATTTTCAAAGCGATTTATCGGATACCAGATTAATCGAAAACTACCACCGGAAATTCAAAAAGCTTTCTTTAAAAGGCAAGTGAAAATAATATTAATAATTATTTCCAGAGAAAGAATTACTTTGACGTTTAATTCAATTGCATATGATAAAAGAGTTTGAGCTAGTTCACTAGAAATAATATAAGATATGAACACGCAATATAGTTTACTCTATTCAAAGCATGAAGAAGATATAGGAGGCTACTCGGCTTTTCTGTATTCTTGGTGCAGATGGGTTAATGGTTTAGTTTACGGGGAAAATGGAATTGACCCTGTTATCGTGTTTGATAAAGATTGCGAAAGTGAACTTATAAATGTCCTACAGTGGATTGGATGGTGCGTTATTGATTTCAAGTCTAGTACAAAAAGGATCGATGATTGCGAAAGAAGTCAAACAAATTCGTACGCTTCAGCAAAAGGGCCATATGGTCTTGAAATAAGCTTTGATATAGCCAAGAAAACTAAGCTTAGGCATTTAAAAACTGATAGAGTATGTACGATGAATCGCATTGTTGGTGGGGTTATTGGTGAAATATGGGGAGTCAATAAAAAAAGAATGTAAGTGCTGTCAAAAATTAGGAAGGGCAAGAAACCCTTAACGCAAAAACAACGGGATAAAGCTCATCTTCTGTATAAAATCCCACTTTCAATTAGAAATACAGATCTAGTCAGACCTTCCCGCAGTGATAAATATGATTAATAAAGGTGGCTTATTCATCGCTCATAGTACTTCAATACCCTTGATTGCTAAAATCTGTAAAATAGTCGTTGATAAATATAGGTATTGGAGCAACACTCCTGCTCCAGGAAAAATTATCAATAAGTTTTGTTTTTACAATTTTTCTAAATTTTGAGTTTAAAAGGACGAATCCCTGAAAAGAGAGTTTCATGCCGTAGTGTCAGACATTCCAGAAGTAATTCAATATGAATTTAATACAATAGAGGAATTTCGCTTAATATTTCAAAGGAAGCTTGTACACGCTAAATTATCCGATTTAGTTTGAGCAACCACACGTCACAGAAATGAACGAAGGGGGAAGAGAGGTGTTGGTGGTCAAAATTTAGGCTGCATGTTGTACGGAATGTCTTCAAAATCGAAGAAAAAGCCAGTGATAAAGAAAACAAAATGTGAAAAGGCTAACAACGACACTAAATGCAGTAATATGAAAATACTAACCCCATCCTGGCCATCAACATCTGGTTATTCCAAATTAACAAATTTGAGAGAAGAAAATCTAATGATAGTAAAGTCAAGATCGGGGAGAAATATCATAAAGAAGCAGTCTAAAGACTTTTGATATAATTTAAATGGCAGGTTTGAATAATTGGTAAATTTTTTAATTACATTTACCTTTTAAAGCAAGTGATAGTGTAAATGGATATGGCAGGGCAATTAAAGCTAATGCAATGAGGTTGTTGAAATGTTTTTAGATAAAAGTGGGCGCTGCTCAACATTATGGGCTAAATTAGCTTGGATTTCATATGCCACAGCGTGTAGAAGCAAGTACAAAAAAATAAAAAGAATGAATGGCAAGGGCTGTCTCATGCCTTAAAGTAAAGAAAGGTTAGTCCCCTAGTGTTGTGCTATTTTATCTAAAAACATTTCAAGAACCTCATTTTATTAATTGAATTGGCAAATAAAAAATTTAATTTGAAAATTATTATATTTTGTATTAATCTAACATTACAAATAATCAGGTTTCATTTAAAAATTTTAAATCTACCCTTTGGGTGTGATACTTTTCATCAAATAGCTGTATTCAAAACAATTTTTTATTTTCACATTACACGATAAGATTTCCCTTATATTTCACGAATATCTAATTAAACTTTGCGGTAATATGCCTCCGCATTCTACGAGGTTTTTGTGCACCCCTTAATTAATAATGATCGTCGTGCACTATTATAATTTAAACTTGTTAATTTACTAGCTGTAAGGTACTTCATTTGGCTGAATAGAGTTTCTACCGCTGACCCGTTGATCCTAACAAGAAAAATATACTTTGATGGATGTCGAGAAGTCAAATCTTACACGTTAACAATGAAGCCGTAAATGGATATTCTCAAGAGTTCGAATGTTTGCCATGCGAGAAACTTGGGATTGTTGGTCATTTTCTCAGTGTCGTCCATTCTTTCCGTTGCCCATTCTTCAAAATATTTTAGTCCATTTAACATTGATTTTATAGAGGGTGGACACACTCTGTTTTGAGAGCAAGCCCTCTTCAAATATGCTGTGGCATGCCATAAATAGTCATAGCAAGCCATTGTTTTTGACCTGTCAGCTGGAACCTCTTCAAACATTGGGTTGGCATAGTGGTAAAGTTCGCCCAAAACTTCCATTTGCTGCATAATTCTTGCGGGTGTCACGTTTAATTTTGACCATGAATCACGGTCGATATGTGACTACTGAAGTCGTTTCACTTGCACTAATTTGTCGCAATCCCGTCTATCATCTTCTCGTTTTTTCATTGCAACAATTTGTTCCCACCCATCTCTTATATCGTTTTGGGGAAGTCTCTAGTTCCTTCATCCTGGGAATGATTCAGGGCGTTTATCATATTCTTCATTTGATGGCTTGGGTATACCATCCAAAAGATCGATCTTTCTGCAGCATAGCAATTTTGAATCTTGGTACTAAACCTAAAATTAAATGAACCATCTTCGTTCACAGTTGGTTCTAATGATTTAGTGAATCCTAAGCTTTGTCTTAAAGAAGACATATTACTGCTCCCGATATCGCAAACTAAAACTCCTACTTTCAAACCCACAGATTCAAATGCAAAAACAGTCTTCAACATTGTACACTGTTAAAAATTACTGTAGCTTCCTGTTAAATACCTGTTAAATTTTAACAGGAAAATTCCAGTACCAACTTTTACCGTAAGAGTTACTAGATAGTTGCTGTACGCAACAGCTATAGTCTTGTTCGTCGATTATCCGTTATATTAACAGTAAATTTTCGGTAATACCGTGTAATCGACGGCTTGAGCCCGCCATCTTGTGGAGATTGCAGTTTTCACTAGTTTCAAAGTGTAACGGCTTGGCCGTGGTGCAATTGAAGATGATCGTATCACGGCACACAAATTATCATCGAATACAAAATAGTTAGTAGAATTTTAAATTACATTATTTTAAAGTAATAATTAAGTTAATAATGGGGCCATTTTAGTTAAATAGACATGTGTATTGTGTATTTGGTCAGTAATGAATTTATTTATGCTTGATTGGTATAAACAAATCGCCTAGGCTTAACTCAATAACGCGTCAATTTTTAAATTATCCCGTTCAACGCTATAATTTAAAACTTTAATTAGTGGGTTCAATCAAGAATGTATTTATTTATACTCCGGGAGAATGAATATGTCGAGACTATCGACGGACACGTTGAGCCCCTAACCCCGTCACGCTAAGGGCTGGGAGGGAAAAAGGAGGCGGTCTTATTTTTTGCGTCCTCGCAGCAGCGTTAATCGCGTCGAAAATCGTAATTTTTAAGAACCAATGAGATTGCAGTATTATTTGATTATATTAAAGCGGAGGAGCATACCGGGGGCAACAACGGGTGGAATTAGAGAAACACTAAAAATAATCTCAACATATTAATTATCCCTGAGTATAAATAAATACATTCTTGGTTCAATAATTATGATTCTGAGTGATAAATTTGTATATATTATAGTTATCACTTTGAAGGAAAATAGCAGGTAAAAAAACACTTAGCGCCAACTTAATACTGTAATATATACAAATATTTCACCCAGAATCTCAATTATTGAAACTAAAAATATTTAGCACAGCTATTTTATTATTACCCTAGTCAGACTTAGGGAAGGTTGTTTTAAGTTATGATTCAAATGAATTTGGAAAAAAAAATTGCTTTAGCTTTTAAATATATTTTACCGTTTATTCCCATTCGACCGAAATCCCATTCGACCGAATCCCATTCGACCGAAAGAATTTTAAAATGTAGCCCAATTGGCGGGGTGATTTGGTATTTTATTTATAAGGTATGTACTATCGAAGATCCATGTTTAGGTTAGGTTAGGTTAGGTTAGGTTAGAGTTGGTTAAGTTTACTATTTCAGTTTTGGTTCCGTTACTTTTACACAATTTGTATCTTTCTTTTTATTAAGACGGAATAAATAATTATTATTGATGTATAAATACCCTCCTTTATTAGGTATCCGCTCCATTGCAAACGACTTCAGTAACTAAATTGAAAACATTGCAAAAGCCAATTTATATAGCAGCGTTCAGTCGAATGGGACACATAAAAGCGTTCGGTCGAATGGGACACATAAAAACCGCACGTTTCGGCGGAATTCGGTCGAATGGGACACCTCAAAAACCACCTTCGGTCGAATGGGATTTCGGTCGAATGGGACTAAAGCATATTTTACACGACGATGGATTCTAAACTTTCAAACTTAAATTTAGTAAAAGCTTGCTAAATGAAATTTTTTCACTCGTTAACATATTCAGTGGGTGAATAGAAGACTTCGCTCTGAAAACACTGAAGCTTCCATCAGTCCAGTAACTTTACCATATGAAAATTTTTCATAAAGTCAATTGAACCAAAAACATTTTCTACGTTATTAGTACTTTGCAGAGCTATTCTGACTTGAACCTGGTATTTTAATGCTTGTTGAATTGAATGGATAAATTACTTCAGCTTTTATATAAATTATATAGGTTGGATAGAAAAAATCTTATTCAAAAGCTGGAGTATATTTTTTATTGAACACCATCACTTAAAAACAACCTTGCCCAAGTCTGATAAGCTGCGTTGGGTAATTTTTCGATTCAATAATTGTAATTCTGGGAAAAAATTGCATGTAATAAAGTTATCGCATTGAAAGAAGCTTCAGTGTTTTCATTGTGAAATGTAAGAAAAGTTGGCTTTAAATATAGTGGAAAATTATCTTTGTTATTCTATGTTCACCCGCTGAGAATGGTAGCAGGTGAAAAAAAATTATTAGCCAACCTAATACTGTAATATATGGAAATTTTTCACTAAGAATCACAATTAAAAAACCCAAAAAATTTAGATATTTTATTATTACCTTACAAAGCTAGTCAGACTTAGGGAACCTTTTTTTAAGATATGGTTAAAATTAATTTGATAAAAAAATACTTGAGCTTTTAAATGATACAGGGTGGATACCAAAATTTAAGAAAAGCTTGCTAAATGAATTTCTTCACTTCCTAACATATTCAATGGGTGAACACAGACTTAAAAATATAATTTTCAACTATATTGAAAGGCAACTTCCCTTAATTATCACCCTCAAAACACTGAAGTTTCCTTCAATCCAATAACTTCAATATATGCAAATTTTTCACTCGAATCATCACATTAACTGAACCAAGAAATATTTATCTCAGTTAATAGTACTCTACACAGCTATTCAGACGTGCAAAGTTTTTACAGTGATGGTTAAATTAGAATAAAAAAAATAATATGTAAATGATATAGGGTGGATACAAAAAAAATCTTATTTAAAAGCTGAAGTATTTTTTTTAAAAATTGACACCATCACTTAAAAACAACCTTGCCTAAGTCTGAATACCTGTGTTGGGTAATTTTAAGGTGGTTACGTATTTTTTATCTTCAATAATTGTGATTCTGGAATATAAAACTGCATATCATAAAGTTATGGCAGTGAAGGAAGTGTCAATGTTTTTACAGTGAAATGTAAGGGAAGTTGCCTTAAATATAGTTAAAATTATCTTTGTTAGTCTATGTGTGACCATTGGGTATGGTAGAAGATGAAAAATGTTTATTTAATCTACTTAATACTGTAATATATTATTTTTTTTAACCCAGAACCACAATTATTGGACCAAACGATATTTAACTACTTTATTATTTTAAAAAGTTGGCGAAATGAAAATTTTACACCTGCTACCGTATTCAATGGGTAAACACAAACTAATGATGTTTATTTTCAGCTACATTTAAAGGAAACTATTTTATTTCACTACGATAACTTTAATATATTCAATTTGTTTTGCCCTAAATCACAATTATTGAATCCAAAAATATTTAACCACCCTCTTATTACTTAACATTGTTATTCAGACTTTGGCAAAGTTGTTTTTTAGTGATGGTAACAAATTGAAAAAAAAAGCTCTAGCGCGTATACCACCAAAATTTCACTTATTTTAAAATTTAAGTTATTGTTTTAACACCTCTAAAAAACCACCTTGCCCAAGTCTTGAAGTAAGGGATTACATTTTCTTTATTCAATAAAAGTGATTCTGGATGAAATGTAAGAAAAGTTGACTATGCTTAATGTGCATATGTTTTGGCAGGAAAGTAAATTTAAAGGGTGACAGGAAGAAGAAAACCTAACCCTTTAAGTATCAAATAGCAGAAAATTCACGTTTATAATTTAATTTCACCGAAAAGTGTTAACGAACTTTGACAGATTTTATTTTATTAATTGCTTTGAAAATTTGAACATGAAATTTGTTAAATTGTATAAGTATTTATAGTAAAAAAATCTTGGTGAGGTTTATGCGCTTTTTGATGTTGTAAATATTTTGTTCACATAACCTGATTTGATTCAATTGCTGTATCATGTTTTTCAAATAAAAAAGTTCATCAATAATTTAGTTTTAACTATTTAAATTTAAAATTGCCATTCATGTACAATTATCATGTAGTAATTAATATTTCGAATTAATTTTGGGTAGGCCTATAGCCCCAGCATAATTTTTGCGACAACAGGATTATAAAGTTCTATTGTTAAATTACCGTAAACGTAATGGGAAATTTCATGTTGGAACAACAGCAATTTAAAATTTACTGTTAATGGTACTTCATATTTCTCGTGTCTAGAACAGGTTTTTACTTGCTACGTTTACAGGAAAAAATACCTGTAATTTTACAGGAATTATCTTGGTAATTTTTTGCCAGGTAAATTCCTGTAAATTTTAACAGCAATTTTTAACAGTGTACTTGTAATAGCTGCATGGGTAACCGGCTTCGAAAACATGAAGTAGTGGTGCATCTCCAATGATATTGCAGAGCGTATTCAGCTTCCAATACCTCGGAAATCTGTTTAACTTTTAACAAATCTTCCAAAGACGCATATTTGCTTGGATCCATTGCAGTTCCCATAAATTATCCATTCTTTGAATTCCACAAAAGCTTTCCTATAATTTTTACTTCATCAAAAATAGTTGCTCCTTCTTTAAGTGGATTTTGAAATATTCTGGATGATTTTTTACAAATTGGTCAAATCTGTTTGATTCCTTCTTAAGGTAAACTAAATCTATTCCTGGTTTACTCTCAATCTGACGTACCTTAGTTTTTAAGGTGTGAGTACTTGGCAATTGTAAAACGTCAAAAGACACAAGAGCCTCATAAGCTGCAGGTGAGCGAGCCTAAGCACTGAGAGCAATCCTGTAAGTGAGCAGACTCCACCTATTGCCTTGAGATCCTTTAGTGCATTTATCTTGATCATTTAGAAAATCATTTTTGGAAGGAAAGTTACTATTTAGCTCCGAAGCTTTTTTCAGCGCAAGTCCTACCGTTTTATTTTATTCATAGCTGTATCAAATATTTCGTCCAGATCTTTCCTTTTAAATTAATTTCAGCAAGGACATTTTTCATTTTTTTCATGTTGGTCTTGACTTAACTCTAAGCTAGTTTCAATTATTTGTTTTTCTAGATCTTTAACTTTTCGAGATAATACTGATCGAACAGATTTGTTTAGCAACAACCTTTTCCGCCTTGTTTTAAGAGTCAAAATACTAATCCTGCATGTTGATTTAACTAACTGTCTTCTTAGTTTTGTTCTTGGGGTGACCTGTTCTTTTTTCTTCTTGTAATTCGTCATATACCAAAAACAATCAATGCGATATAATATTTTGTAACTTTTAAGGGTTTATGTTACTTCACTACCACCTTTTAAAGAAAAGTCAATGTCAGTAGCATATAATAGCCAATAGTGGCAAAAAAGTGACTAATAATAAATTATTACATTAAAATGATGTAAAAAATCAAGATATCATATCATCAAGATAAAATAATATCAAGAAAAAATAATATCAAAATCAAAGAGCTCAAATCTAAAATATGGGGATTGTGCAATGTTTTGAGATTTAAAAACAAAATTGACATATTGGCCAGTAAAGGTATTATTGTTACATTCGAAGTTTCTTACCAATTAAGAGTACGGCAATTAGGGCATGGGTAAATTTTTTCTGCAATCTTTTCCTTATTGACATTTGGTGGAGGCTTAAACCATGCAATGCAATCTGCAGACTGATAGCGTTCTAATGGATATTTGTATTTCTGTAGATGGTTTTGTAATTTACATTCCAATTGTTAACTCCTATTATTTAAAAGTTTTGTTTCAGAAAAAGATAGTTAACAATTCAAATATAATATAATTCATTCAGTCAATGAAGCAATACCATTCGTAACTACTTCTAAATTTAAAGATTAATTTTCAAATTCAAAGAAGTTTAATTCTTTCGCACCCTTGAAAAGCGTCAAAGTTGTTAACTTTCCATCGGAGGGAAACAGTAACCGGTGAGGAGCGTCATAGTATGTTGCCACTGGCAGTAACCCCTTTTCGTGATAAATCTCAATAAAATCCAGTAACCCATTGTGGGTTTTCAAACTTTTAATAGTAATTCCAACTAAATGATAATTAAATTAATAGATTGAGTTATTAAAATGATAAAACGAACAGTCATAATTATAAAATTTAGAACAGCTTTTCTTACCTTGATTTGAAGTTTCTACAAAATCTTTCAAGGCTGCTAAGGCTGGTGAAAGAAGATTAATGGGCTTCGGTAAAGCTGTTTCTGTGATGGTTTTTTTTTAACATCAACCGTATCAGTTTCTTTATCAATAAATCGCTATCGCTTATGATAATTTTGAAAACAATTGATTTCGTCCCATTTGGTAGAAGGCACTTTAAATCCAAATATCTCTGATTGAGTTAATATACTTTTTGATATATTCACACCATCGTCTGTTTGAACCCTTTTTTCTCAGCCTATGCTTTCCAATGTTGCATTTTCAAGAGTCTGAACACCAACTTCCTTACACTCTTTGAAAACTATAAAAGTATTACACTGAGTTTGCTGATTTTTGAAAGGTTTTGAACCCAAAGCAGTTTGACTTTTTCTTCTGGGCATTTTGTTTTATAAAATCGTAAATGAAGCCTTGTAAATTATCACCTTGTGCGAACAGTGCGATTCCAAGCAGACAATATTTAAAAATAAACACGTGACCAGAGAAGACCAATAGTTTTCAATAAATACTAGACACGTGGATTGTAGTGGACAATAGCTTTTTATAAATGATAAAATACACCGTTCGTTTAATATTAATATTTTAATATTCTAAATAATTAATTTAAAAATTGGCTCCTAAAAGCCAAAATATATATTTTTTTAAAGTTTAACCTAATTTTTATCACTGAAATGGAGCTTTTATTAGCAGAATTTCATGGCACTATTTTTTAAAAGCTATTTTCGCATGTTCCCTGTGCGATGGCCCTCAATAAAATTATTACGTAAAGTGGGAAGGAAGTGATTTTGTAAGTAAAAGGGGCTTCTCAGATTACACGGAGCAAGGTAGGACCTATGAAGTATACTTTTTGTTTTATGTATCCACTTTTGCTACAATAGAAGGAAAGTTTTTGTTATTAACGACGTTTTTTTGTATTACAGAGTTGAGGTTCTTCTTGAATCCGGACTCAGTTCCATTTTCGATAAAAAGCTGCCCGAATTTTCGCAACATTGCGTTAATCGCATTCAAAGGAAACCACCAAAACTGGTCTTCACCCAAATATCTTTGTTTGACTTGTCTTATTTCTTTCTTGTCTGGTTAATCTTAAATATTTTGATCTTCAGTTATTCTATAATCGAAGCGATATTCTTAATTCAGTGATATAAAAATAAACATTTCATTAGTTTCTGAAAAACATGTCTTGGAAGAATCGCCTCCAGTAATGGTAATAGTAACCCAATTTGCAGTCGAACGATACCAACTCTCAACAAAATGTACTAAATCTACTTAAAACCAATCGCTTTGTATTTCAAAAGCAGTCTTAAATAATATTCGCCTTCTGGTTTAACACTTTAATTTGCATTAATCTGAGAAACAGCTTTGCTGATTGTGGATTTCAATTTCTTAAAATTTGTATATCAACCTTGCTGTAGCACTGACCTAATCATATCGGCATTTTTTATGAAAAAAAAAAGAAGACAGTTTTTTTAATACCAACTCAGAATCGGATGAAATACAAGGAATATCGGAGGGAAATATTTGGTTTAGTCTATTATCCTGAAAATCACTTGCAATTATGCAATAGCTATTTGAAATCTCGTTTAAGTGGGTACTGAAATATCTAAAGGTCCGTTTAAAAAGACACAAGATAAAATATTAGCGGGTTTACTTAATTATTAAGTAAAAAGTTAGTATTTAGTGAAAATTACATATAAAACGAGCCGTTATATCGTCTCAATTTACAAATATATTTATTGAGATCAAATCTTGGTTGATCGGGTCATTGGTTTTTATGTTTTTAATTTTTTATCGACAAAACAAATCAAACCGATAAATTAAAAGCAATTTTTACTGATTAAAAAGTAAAATAGTTGAGCAATGAACAGAAAAAAACCTATTTCGGGGTCTCAAAAAAAGGGAAAAACTTAACAGAAAAGTCTGAGATAGCATTCAGAAAGATGCAATGAAATGGTTTTTGCAATCATCAGACAAACGGGATATCCGTGGTCTAGGAGATGAGCCTTATAACCAAGGTATTGCAGAAAACCATTATGCACTGACAAATGAGTGAAGGTGAAAAAGTGGAAAACTTTAGTAATACGGGAAACGTCAGTCCTACAAAAGCAAACTTAAATCTTGCTAAGGCAATCGTTAAAGCTGGCAAGATCTCAGATATCTAAATGATTAATAGTTTGAGTAAGGATTGACTGACTGTTCAGCCTAAAATAATTTATTTTCCTAAAACTTTTATTGATGGTACAAAAAGCATTTAAGTTCACGTAAATCTTTACACCCACAATATTATAAGAAATAAAAGCTCACCGTTTAAATTTAGTTCTGGTTGTCTGTTGCTCCAACATATTGCAAGTTTGGGAACTGCTAGATTTAGTTCAAGTCATATACAAATTTCAAAGCAATTCTGAGAGAAAGGTGTTAGCTTTCCGCAAATTAAATAATGAATCTGATATCTAATCTCATTTGAGGAACGGTAAAAGCCAAGATTTTCTCTCTGCTTCCTTCCCCTTTTTCCTCTCCCCATTCGCTGAACGGTAACAGCCAAGATTCTCTCTGCTCCTCCTCCCCCTTTTTCCTCTCCCCATTCGCTAAACGGTAATCGCCAAGATTCTCTCTGCTCCTCCTCCCCCTTTTTCCTCTCCCCATTCGCTGAACGGTAATCGTCAAGATTCTCTCAGCTTCCTCTCCCCATTCGCCGAAATATAATCGCCAAGATTATTCCGCGCAGATTTCTGGAGGATGGAATTTACCCCTCTCTACATATCTCATTTGCGGAACGGTAATCGCCAAGATTCTCTCTGCTCGTCCTCCCCCTTTTTACTCTCCCCATTCGCTGAACGGTAATCGCCAAGATTCTCTCAGCTTCCTCTCCCCATTCGCCGAAATATAATCGCCAAGATTTTTCCTCGCGCAGATTTCTGGAGGATGGAATTTACTCCTCTCTACATATCTCATTTGCGGAACGGTAATCGCCAAGATTCTCTCTGCTCCGCCTCCCCCCTTTTCCTCTCCCCATTCGCCGAAATCTAATCGCCAAGATTCTCTCAGCTTCCTCTCCCCATTCGCCGAAATATAATCGCCAAGATTTTTCCTCGCGCAGATTTCTGGAGGATGGAATTTACTCCTCTCTACATATCTCATTTGCGGAACGGTAATCGCCAAGATTCTCTCTGCTCCGCCTCCCCCCTTTTCCTCTCCCCATTCGCCGAAATCTAATCACCAAGATTCTCTCAGCTTCCTCTCCCCATTCGCCGAAATATAATCGCCCAGATTTTCCTCGCGCAGATTTCTGGAGGATGGAATTTACTCCTCTCTACATATCTCATTTGCGGAACGGTAATCGCCAAGATTCTCTCTGCTCCGCCTCCCCCCTTTTCCTCTCCCCATTCGCCGAAATATAATCGCCAAGATTCTCTCAGCTTCCTCTCCCCATTCGCCGAAATATAATCGCCAAGATTTTTCCTCGCGCAGATTTCTGGAGGATGGAATTTACTCCTCTCTACATATCTCATTTGCGGAACGGTAATCGCCAAGATTCTCTCTGCTCCGCCTCCCCCCTTTTCCTCTCCCCATTCGCCGAAATCTAATCGCCAAGATTCTCTCAGCTTCCTCTCCCCATTCGCCGAAATATAATCGCCAAGATTTTTCCTCGCGCAGATTTCTGGAGGATGGAATTTACTCCTCTCTACATATCTCATTTGCGGAACGGTAATCGCCAAGATTTTATCTGCTCCGCCTCCCCCCTTTTCCTCTCCCCATTCGCCGAAATATAATCGCCAAGATTCTCTCAGCTTCCTCTCCCCATTCGCCGAAATATAATCGCCAAGATTTTTCCTCGCGCAGATTTCTGGAGGATGGAATTTACTCCTCTCTACATATCTCATTTGCGGAACGGTAATCGCCAAGATTCTCTCTGCTCCGCCTCCCCCCTTTCCTCTCCCCATTCGCCGAAATATAATCGCCAAGATTCTCTCAGCTTCCTCTCCCCATTCGCCGAAATATAATCGCCAAGATTCTCTCAGCTTCCTCTCCCCATTCGCCGAAATATAATCGCCAAGATTTTTCCTCGCGCAGATTTCTGGAGGATGGAATTTACTCCTCTCTACATATCTCATTTGCGGAACGGTAATCGCCAAGATTCTCTCTGCTCCGCCTCCCCCCTTTTCCTCTCCCCAGTCGCCGAAATCTAATCGCCAAGATTCTCTCAGCTTCCTCTCCCCATTCGCCGAAATATAATCGCCAAGATTTTTCCTCGCGCAGATTTCTGGAGGATGGAATTTACTCCTCTCTACATATCTCATTTGCGGAACGGTAATCGCCAAGATTTTCTCTGCTCCGCCTCCCCCCTTTTCCTCTCCCCATTCGCCGAAATATAATCGCCAAGATTCTCTCAGCTTCCTCTCCCCATTCGCCGAAATATAATCGCCAAGATTTTTCCTCGCGCAGATTTCTGGAGGATGGAATTTACTCCTCTCTACATATCTCATATGCGGAACGGTAATCGCCAAGATTCTCTCTGCTCTGCCTCCCCCCTTTCCTCTCCCCATTCGCCGAAATATAATCGCCAAGATTCTCTCAGCTTCCTCTCCCCATTCGCCGAAATATAATCGCCAAGATTCTCTCAGCTTCCTCTCCCCATTCGCCGAAATATAATCGCCAAGATTCTCTCAGCTTCCTCTCCCCATTCGCCGAAATATAATCGCCAAGATTTTTCCTCGCGCAGATTTCTGGAGGATGGAATTTACTCCTCTCTACATATCTCATTTGCGGAACGGTAATCGCCAAGATTCTCTCTGCTCCGCCTCCCCCCTTTTCCTCTCCCCATTCGCCGAAATCTAATCGCCAAGATTCTCTCAGCTTCCTCTCCCCATTCGCCGAAATATAATCGCCAAGATTTTTCCTCGCGCAGATTTCTGGAGGAAGGACTTTACACCTCAGCTATCTCCCATTCTCCAGAATAGTTTTCCTCGTGCAGATTTCTGGAGGATGGAATTTACCCCTCTCTACTCTTACACCCTCCTCGTTAACCATAATTTCCACTATCGCTTCCGAACCCCTTAATTTCTAATCTATAGGCAATAAAAACAAGTTATTGACATTTCCAATTTTATTTTACTTTGTTTACATGATTACGTAAAATTGGTTCTATGACTAATCCGATATTATATATATATATATATATAATCCGTTTAAATCATAATTTATCTATATAATTGTAAATAATTCGAAACGGATATAAACAATTTCATTTAAAGGGGTGAAACGATCTCCTGCAACTGAATTTAATTAAAATCTCTAGCTCACGTATTTGTAGTGTTTAGCAGCAGTACCATCTATCGCATGAGAGACAGTCACAAACGTCGTCTTCTTGAGGTGCAGGTGAGATGCATTTGTCAGCGACAGTAGTTACTTTTGGCGTAGGTGGAATGTCCCATTCTAGCGAGATGTACTTTTTTTTCGATGGTGAATTATCCCTCGACGGTCAGTTTGGAAAGCATCTAGCATGTTCCCATTCTGGTACGTCTCCTGATTCCCAGTGTTCTAAGATTCCATGACACTTGTAACATCGTACTTCATCGCCCCGTTGAATATAGTAGAATCCGGCCTTTGCTAGTTTTTCTTTAGCAACATGTGGATTTTTCCAGTGGTGAAACATGCTTTTTTGTTTAAATTAAATATTATTAAACAATTTTTAAAGATTATTATTGTTTGTAATCTACACTTGATGGCGATACCTATCTATGGTCCAAATATAATAATAATCAGCTAGGCACCACCTTAGGCCTAAGTCATCAAGCGACTTTTAAAGCCATTATTTCATGTAGCCGGGTTACAATGCGTAGGAGGGCGGTGGCAAGCCCTTCATGCCACGCGAGCCAACACTAACTATTACCGTTAACCTCGACAAGTTTTTATGGAAGGGGAAACCAAAGAGCTAGGAGAAAAACCTCTTAAACCAGTGGGAAGAGAACTTGCAAACTCAACGCAGAAGGAGTTGTTCCGAGTTTTCACCCAGTGTCACAAGCTGGGATCGAACCCGGCTCCTCCTATATTAGTATTAACTGCCACGGCGTGTTTACGATTATATCTGTAGGCCATCGACCAAAATAAAATGGCTGCTTGTGATGCCCTGGCTCGCGATTAACCTAGGCCTCAGTCAATTCTAGAAATACGTACTAGTTCCAAGGTTCATCGCTCTATTTTTTGTAAATGAAAAATAGTATGATTATTCTGGACAGCCATGGCCGAGAGGGTAAAATAGTTCGTTTAAACACTGTGCAAGGTCGATATGTTAGCGAGGTCGTATCCCCGTCGGTATGGGAATAATAAATTAAGTATTAATAGTATAATACCTAGAAGTATTGTTAATTTGTCAATAATGTTTCATAGTGTAAATGTTTTTTTATATCGCATATTTTTTTAATTCAACATTTGCAATCGTAACCGTATGGTTAATATTGGTAATTCTATGTACGTACATAAATAAATTGTTGGGTGTTTGAATTCCTCCTCTAATTCACCTTGTTAATTGGCGCGGCGAGCTCTTGTCGTCTGTCATAGACTAAGGAAACGAATAATGTCCCAGTTATAATAGTTTGTGGATAAAAATCGTACCATAAGAAACATCATAACAATATAAGTATAACAATTAACGAGATTTACAATGAAATTGATTGTCATAGTTATTGGGTAATTAAGTTGTTTTATCAGCACAGAGCCACCTAGTTTATTAAATAGGCGTGACTTCCGCATAAGCTGAAATTTTTGGTTTCCGATATATACGCGGTTTATTAGGCCTAAATGATACGATCCCAAGTATGATTTTTTTTATGTAAATAAGCAAAGTCCGTGAGTTGCGATTATTTAAAAATAGCGTCACCAAAACAACAAATGACATTTAACCGTTATTTTAATAAGAGAAAACCGCGGTACTTCGGCAATATATGCCATTGAGGCGGGTAAAAGATTTAACACTAATATTTGAAAGAAACAATAATTAAATAAAAACTCGCGCCAGAAAATGCGCCAGAAGGAACTCGCAAAAAATGAGAGAATTCTCTAAAATTAAATTTGCAAGTAGAGAGGAATAACCTAAAATTACCGAAAACAAAATGACAAAACCTTAAACAATTTTTCAAAGAGGAATTATTCTTCTCAAACTACATGGGTCCCAAACCAGATTTCTACGGACGCTTCCTAGACGATATTTCTCTGCTGTCGTCCTGTAAACGAATGGATCTCGACTCTTTTATCGACGCTTTCAGCGTTATGCACCCTGCTCTTGAATTCACGACCAACGTTTCAGACGTTTCAATATCTTTTCTGGACGTGACCGTTTCTGTCTCAGGCAACGGTATTTCTACCACATTATATCGAAAACCAACTGATAGCCGCTCATATCTGCTTAAGATAATTTCCATGATCCCCCAGATTCTGTTACCGCCGCGGCCGAAACATTAGGTCGGCTTTGGTCTTCAGCACATTACCTGGGGATGGCGCTTCCGCTGATCATACCGCACTACGAATTGTCTCCGTCCACGCTGCAATACTTGCGCCCATGTTAGTTCTGACTTGGTTGTGGAAGGACCGAAGTGCGAGTTTAATATCAGAGGTTCCTTCGCCTGTACTACCTCTAACATTATTTACGCTTTGTCATGCACTATTTTCGGTATTGTTTACATAGGGGAAACTGGACGCCGCCTGGCTGACCGTTTTCGCGAACACTTGCGCGATACACGCAACGACCACGACAAAAATCACGTCACTCGGCATTTCAACAATGTCCACAAGTCCCTTAATGGAGATCGTCCCTTTAGAGTTACCGAAGAGAACCGTCTAATTTTTAATTGGGGAACTGAACACCCATTCGGATTGAACAAAAATCTCTCGTTCCGTTAGTTTTGTCGCGTTTAATTTTGGTCTATTCACATATATATATATTTATTTATATTGTAGGGGTTTTATACTCAAAACCTTGCGTCGCCCTCCTAGCGACCAAGCCTACAATGGTGAGTTTGATCCTCCCTCCCGCGTAACCTTCGGGGTTAGCGAGCTTGAAAAGGGATGTCTAGGGGATATTTGCTTAAACATTAAATTGAGAGTTGCCATTACACGAAATTCAAAATTAATTATTAACATTTAATTAAAGGTAAACCAAATAGAAACAATTACAAACACTAAACACATACTAGATAAAACACTTAACAATATGACACTTGAAAGAATTCAATTTAAATAACAACTGATGGCCACAGCCATCCTCCTTTTTTTACAATACTTAATTTTACGGTCCGGATTGGTGGTCCATGTTGGTCGGAGTCTTCAACCGCACCTCTTGATGCTAACGATCCCGCACACATACGCGGCAGCCTCCCTGTAATTGGGTACGACTAAACGAAGCCTTATTTTGGTCATATCTGACCGAGAACTTCTCTAGTTCCGCGAGACCGTAACGGTACCCGCACTTGCGGTCGAAAATCCCGCGGCTTCACTGATTTCCGCCAATTCGCATTTTTAAAGGCCGTTCCCGGGACAACTTAGAAAGTCTTCGACCTTCTCGAATAAAGGTGAGACCCAAGCCAGTTCTGACCAAAAGGGCGCGAACACCCTGGTTTTGTTCGTGGCCAAAGTCACGTGGCTCACGAGGCGCGCACATTCGCTCCAATCAGAGGAGCCGGACCATAAAGAGAAAGGGTTTTAGGGGGTTCGCGGTGAATTGTTCGTATAGTAGGGGGACTCGCTAATCCCGAAGATGGATGTACGGAGAGAGATAAAATAACGAAGGGGGAATTTAAGCTACCTCTGGCCACAAAGTCACCTTTTTCAACCCCCCTCACATAGTGACCGTCCGAAGCACAGCGGTCACTTCAATGAGAACAGTCAGGGCTAAGAATAACTTCTCACGGGTCCCCCTGATGGCCCAAAATTACCCCAGCCCGTAAGCTTTCTTGGAAACGACAAGGTCAAATTCTGACTAACGTGGGAAAGAAAACATTATTACAGACTAAAAATTAAATTGGGCTTCTGAATTAACTAACATTAATATATTACTAAAATTGGTCGCTACAATAAATATATATATATATGTGTGTGTGTATGAGCATATGTGTATATGTAAGGGTGTATGTGTATATGTGAGTGCCTGTGTGTATATATGTTTATTTATGTGTATGTATATATTTTCAAATTGTATTTGTTCCTCTTTGAAAAATTGTATAAGGTTTTGTCATTTTGTTTTCGGTAATTTTCGCTTATTCCTCTCCACTTGTAAATTTAATTTAAGCGGATTCTCTCATTTTTTTGCGTGTTCCTTCTGGCGCGTTTTCTGGCGCGTGTTTTTATTTATTTATTTTTTCTTTCAAATATAAGTGTTACATCTTGTACCGGCCTCGAAGGCATATATTGCAGAAGTACCGCGGTTTTCTCTTATTAAAATAACGGTTATTTCTACCAAGTTTCTGTGCATTTTGTAAATGTTCGACCGTTGGTGGCTTCTCATGTTTCAATGACGATTAACGTCATCTACTTCTCAGTTAATCAAGTTCCGCGTATGTTAAACTGCAGCCACTTATCTTGTCTCGGGTAACAGTGATTTCAAATATAGGTGTTCGAATTCCCACGGAAATACACATTGTTACCAACAGGCGCGGCAAGCTTCATTAATTCAAATGAAGATTTTTTCTGAAGAAACACTGCATCATCTGCCATAGACTCGGGAAACGAAATATTTTAGTTAC
The DNA here is from genome assembly GCF_980474605.1 of Leiobunum rupestre. Classification (NCBI taxonomy): domain Eukaryota; kingdom Metazoa; phylum Arthropoda; class Arachnida; order Opiliones; family Sclerosomatidae; genus Leiobunum; species Leiobunum rupestre. Next base: position 4,057,404 of record NC_143386.1, read on the forward strand.
AGATATACTAGTTTCGTGGATAGAAATCGTAGGTAAAATTTTAACTAATTATTAGCTTAGGTTAGTCGTACTGTTGCATTTCAATTAGAAGGACAAGTATTGGCTACGAAAACTTTACATTTTAAACTAATGTTACTTAAATAGTTAAGAGCGTTAGCTAGAAGTTAAAGAACTTTGTTTATTTTTTTAAGTTTCCCCCGTGGTAAATGCAGATAATTTGGTTGCTAGTCTGGGTGGTGGACGTTATCATAATTCCACGAATTAAGATTTTTTTGGGAAACTACATATAAACCATGGGCAAGTGTTTCTAATGGAGATTTTTTGGACGTGTTCACGATATATTATCGCGTATTGTAAATCCAAACAAGATAATGGATGCAGATAGCGGTAAGCGTAGAGAAACTGGCTTTGAGAAATTTAATATTTTATTGGAGGCGGAGAAAGATAAAGAAGAAGTTTTAAGGAAAAATACTTCACATGGTGAAATTATCTTTGTGGAAGGTAACACGGACATTAACATTGAAGGTAGAGAATTGTTAGATGTCGAAATTGTAACGAGTGATGTTAATGTAGCTTGTGATAGTTTAATATTAACTCCTGACAGCTTAGCTGATTTAATTATGCATTTGGAAACTTGACAAAGTTGCTCACCATTTATGTGGCTTTAATTCTCTAATTGTTGATTGTTTGTGGAAATGGATGAACTGGGAAAAGTAATTTCATAAAGACTCTGGAAATTTTAACGTACTCATTTTCAAAACACACTTACGAGGAGTGTACCCGAGGTGTAAATCACCGATTTTGATGAAACTCGGGCGGTATATAGATGTTGGGGTAAATGAATTTTCACCAAAGGAAAAGTTACGCTGGGCTTACGTTTTGCTATGGCAACCGAAAATGTTTTTGACAACTTAAAATGAAAAAAATCTACATTTACCCAAATGTAGCCGATATTAGTAGTTTTAACACAATTCTACCTAATTTTTAACATTTGGACGAATTTTGATTATTTTACCCAAATTTTATCATTGTACTAAAATGTAGCCAATATTAGTTGTTTTAACACAATTCTACCCAATTTTTGTCATTAGAACGAATTTTGATTATTTTACCCAAATTGTATCATTTTACTAAAATGTAGCCGATATTAGTAGTTTTAACACAATTCTACCCAATTTTTGTCATTAGAACGAATTTTGATTATTTTACCCAAATTGTATCATTTTACCCCAATTTTGGTCGATTTCAAATAAATTAGGTAAAATTTCCAAATATTCCTTTATTTATGAAATTCAATGCAATTTTCTCAATTTTACCCAAATTTGGTTTAAGTTTACCCAAACTTGATGAATTTCACCCACAATTCTTCAACTTTAGCATATTAGTTTTTTTTTTTTTTAGTTTTCAAAATTTTCACAGGGTACCCTCCTGTGAAACCGAGAAAATCCCATGCTTTTTAAAATGTAGATCTTGTCATTTTAAGTTGTCAAAAACCTTTCCGGTTACCAAAGCAAAACGGAAGGCCAGCGTAACTTTTCCACACCCTACACTTAAACATTACAGTAACGAAATATATATATATATATATATATATATATATATATATATATATATATATAGATAGATAGATAGATAGATAGAAAAAATTGTTTATCGCGTGCAACGCAACATACAAAGTTGTACTTTTAACAGTATTACGCGTTTTACATTATAACAGTGCAATTAAAATAAATACACCACATTATAAGATATATCGTCGAGTTGAAAGTGCTATATGTGTTAGATAAATAAGTTCAATTACATAAATAAATACTGATTTCACAGTGTTACACATGTTAGTTAAATTAAAAGTTAAATATTAAATGAATATGGCATATTATACAATACATAATCGATTTTTCATTTATAAGAACAGCCTATGTCACCAATTATTGCGATAAAATTCAGGCTCAGAATACATCAAAATCTTTGTTCGGTAATAGATCATTGTTCAGAGAGTTCATGAATCTTGAGTAATTAGTTTCAAAGAAGTGAACACAGCAACACTCTTACTTAAACTATTACATTTGTCTTGTATTCTTTTAAGAGGGTTTATACCTTTATTTGAAGTATAAAAACAAGAAACATTTCTAGTTTTTATCTGAGGAACTCTTGTTCAACTTGTTCGAGTAGATTCGCACAGTCAATTTTGTTGGTAAGAATCTTATTTAAAAATAAAGCGTCGCGTTTATAAAAACGATTATAAATTGTTTCTAATTTTAAGTTATTTAAGGTCTCCACATAGTTAAATGACATAGGTTTTTGAAAATAATGACAATGTAAATGAATACATTTTCTCTGAATTCTCTCGAATATAGCGAGTAGATAATTACTACAACCTTCTCAGATTTGATGGCAATATTATATTTTACTGCGAACAAAACTAACATAGAGACTAACGAACACAGTTTTTGAAATTAGATTTCTTGCTATTTTACAGATTGCGAAAAGTATTCCTAGGTCACTAGTGCTATTAGTACGAGTAAGGACAGTGTCGTTAATATTTTAGTCAAACAATATACTATTAATTTTTTACTATACAAGATAACTTAAGTCTTTTCAGATTTAACGTAAACCATTCTCAGTGATCCAGTTATCAAGTTGGGATAGATCGTTTTCTAAATATTTACAATCAATGGGTTAAACAATATCTCTATATAGCTTATTATCATCAGCGTAAGTTTTTAAGTTAGAGTCGTTTTTGATAGATAAATGCAGTTCATTAACAAATATACTAAATAACAAGGGGCCTAAGGCAGAGCCCTGAGGGACACCTATGTTCCTTAGAGGCGTAGCTCACATTCGTGAATCCGTTATTTATTTTTAATACATTGTTTCTGTTCTTAAGGTATTTATTTAACCACTTCAAAACATTACCACCCATGCCATAGCATTGCAGTTTACCTATTAACAAATCATGGTTCATTCTACGTATTTATATTGATTTTGATATTGATACGTCGGAAATAAAAAACTTAAAGACATCGAACGGAAAAACATGGTTTGTGAACAAGTAACTTCGGTTCAAATGTTGGAGTATTTTGAAAGACGGTTGTCAATTTCTAATATAGTGTTGCGAGACGTTTAAAAAAAAATAAAAAATATTGAAATTCTGGATTTAATCAGTACATCAAACGGATACCTCGTTCAACACGATCCGGGTAGCAGATAACAAATTATTTCGGACAACAAGAATCGATACTGGATATCTTTGGGCCCTCATCAACCAGTTCTATCACCCTTTCCGAGTGATAGTCAAAACCGTTTTAATCCACAATGGTATAAAGAATTCGTGCTTCTAGAATACAGTATTACAAAAGATTCCGCATATTGCTTTGTTTGCTCTCTTTTCCCTATTGGATGTCGTAGATTTAGAACTGACCAAGCCTGGACAAAGGACGGCGTTAGAACCTGAAAAAAAATGAAAGAACAAATAATACTAGCATACAACACCGATGTCGTAAAGATATTATTAGATGTTGCAATAACTCTTGGCCGACAGGGATTAGCGTTTCTTGGATCAGGTTTGAAGAAAATGTCAAATTTTACCAAATTGTTCAAATAATTTTCAGGCACAACCTAACCATAAACAAATGGCTCAAAGATTCGAAATTGAGACCAAACCACTTTACTTATCTAAGCCCAGATTCTCAGAATGAATTTATTAAACTTTTGTGAGCAGCTGTCTGTAAAACCGTGGTCCAAGAGATGAGAGATACTCCAATTTACTCTACTATTTCCGACTCTACTTCCAATAAATCGCATAACTTTTGACATGCTTTCTATTGTCGTGAGAAGCGTTAATGAAAATGGGATTCCCAGAGAGCGATTGTTGGAAATTAAAGTAGCCAAGGTAAAAACGGGATTAGAAACCGCTTAAGATATTTCAGAGAGTTCAACTACTCCGGGATTGAGTTTATCGAACTTGGCATTTCAGTCTTACGATTGTGCTAGCACAATGTCTAAAGAGTTTAATGGCGCCCAAGAAAACATTTCACAACTGTAGTAGGACATTGATTAAATTTTAAACTCTCTACAAATGATAAAGGACCCCGCACACCATCTACGGGAAAATGGCTTTCGGCCAATTTTTATAAAAATTGATGTGCTGCTCTCTTGATCATGCTGAAGGAAGGTCCCAATAGGCCGAAAGTCACCATCTTGGCTGCTACTGACCCTAAAAGATCGCAATAACCAATGAAATTATCTATTGTTTTTCTAATTAACTTTTTGTCAGAAGTGTATGATTTGAAGTATGTAAGCTCATATAGTAAAAACAATATTGATGTTATTGTACTCTGCTTGCTAGCCAGGTTCATTAGCTGCCAGTCACCTCTTCTTAACTAGAAATCAGGTATAAGTTGCCTTTCGCCTGTTTCATGCGGGTAGAGTTCTACAGTCGAGATACGACTGGCCCGACCGTTCGTGGAATCCGTTGCCAGTCGCCTGCTTGATATTCTCTTCGCTACCATGTTAGTAATTATTCTTGTTTTTGTCGTCCATTGTTATTTGGAAGGGCCCTGTTACCAGCACCTTGCGTAGATAGTAATAGGTCGGTCCTCGGATGAATAATAAAAGCTAACGCTTATCATCGGTCTTCGGGGTACACCATAGATCGTGTTCACGGACAATGCAAGGAAAGAACGAAGATGTGAAATTATTGTGGAAACTTGTCATGGGCAAGCATTCTCTAGAATTTAATGGTAACAAAGGTTCAAAATGAAAAGAACAACGCAATGTGGTTAGATTTCTCTGGATAGCCGAATTAAAACCTCAAACTGAAGCACTTCCAATTCGAGAGTTTCAATTGTTTTCTGATATTCAGTTTGAAAATATATATTTGTGACCTAAAACTTTAACTACGCCCACTTTTGGTCGCTATTGAAAGCTAGATAGGTAGCAGCTAAAGCAGACGCTATTAGTTTTTCATCATTGTTTCTGGTAAATTTGACCTTTTAAATTAAGACTTTTGCATCATTTGATTACATTTTGATATGTTTATTTAAGAAAATATCTTATATCTTTTTAATTTTTCTGCAGCAGACGCTAGACCATAGGCGGTACCTCGGAGAAGCTAGCGCCGTTAAGCAACCTAGACTCGTTTCGGTGGCGAATACTTGTCTTAATTTTTTTTAATTTGGTTAAAAATTGGAAATTCAGTAGGCACTCGACAATCTCTATGTTTATGGTTACGTTGTGAAATTTTATTTTAAGGTAAGATTTTTGACAATTATCTGGACCCCATAATCCGCGTCCAGCGCATTTGAATATTGCGAAAAAGGAATTACCGCCTATATCTCTAAATATATTATATACGACAAAGTGATTCTTCACTATTAGGTGCTCGGGGACCTATTTATTGGGCATAAGCTGCCTATCGCGCCATTAGCGGAAAAAAAAGGAATGGGATCAGGTCGATATTTATTTTGCCCTCATAGTCGTTGTAGCACATTGGGGCCTAAAAGTTTGGTATTGTCTTAACCACCCTCATTAATCGATAGGCTACATCGTGTAGTTAAAAGTCCGTGACATCTTGATAAACTCCTCGTCAAGTTCTTCTACGGCTATTATTATGTAGGTTCGCAGAAACAGAGGTTTCGTCTGTAGAATTTTCTAATTTGGTGCGCCCCAAATAGCCTTGCGCCCGTGGACCATTCCCTCTTTGCTCTTCCCCCCTTAATCCAGACCCAATTATAAAATTATTCCCATTCGGCGAGAAATTAACACTAACACCAACCCCTCAAAAAGAACCTAGAGCGCAAAAAGCCGCCGGAAAAACAGGTATTTGATTCATTAAAGCATTTATCGCGATCTTAATGTGTACATTGAAAAAGGCGGCGTTGTCTGGTGGCAAACTATTGCAATGTAGAATGTTTATAATGAGTGAAAGGTAGTTAAATAAGAATGCACTCTATTCAAGACACATTCTTGTCACGCCTCGCTGTTTACGGCACATGACGCCGGGGAAGGAAACGCGAATCGAATGCAGAGATGTGGCTAGGAATAGGCCACCATACTACTTTCGACACTTTTTATTGATAAAAATTCGCAAAACAAATTTCCACATATGGATGAATCAAATTTTATCTGGTTGATTTTAAGAATTAGAAAGACGAAAAATATATCAATATATATGGTATTTATTTCCTATCTAGAACAATTGCAGCTACTGAAAAGTAATAAAACTTATGCGAAAAAGATATAATTTGCTAAATGAAAAACCAAAAACTAAAATTTAAATATATTCAAAAATCGCTTTTCTTAACTTTCATGAGTTTCTTGCTATTGCGTTATTTTTATTAAAAAATCCTCTCTTTTTGTAATGTGTTTTTTAGTCTTGTCATTCGCCCTGAAATTTCTAATATTTCTTAAAAGTGTATTTAAATTTGTTACTTTTACCCAAAATCTCAGCTTATGGACCCATGAAGGTGTCTGTTAAGCATGACAAATCGGTTTGTTTTTTAGAAAACTTTATGTGCGAGCTACCACAATTCTTTGAATTCATTTTGGGTAGTGCTCGGATTTCGATTAATTTTTATCCATGAATAAAATAAGCTCGGCGATATTTAAATACTATTTATTTAAATAACCAATAGTTGAATAAAAGTTGTAAAATGTTTCAATAATCGAAAGTGAATAAGCCTATTATTTAAATAAAACCAACAATTATTTAAAGAAATTGGTTGCGTAAAATACATAATTAAATAAGTTAAAATTATATTCTTTTTACCAACGTTTTTTAAGTAAATCGAAAAAATTTAGGATAATAATAAACTATTCTAAGCACTAATTTTGGTTTTTGGTTTCGTTTTTTTATTATTAAAATTTGGCAATTTTTTCGGTTGAAATCGCGAATCCTGATTTACGTGGAAACTGAATAGCGTGGAAACTGAATAACGTGGAAAATTAATAACGTGGAAACTGAATAACGCGGAGATCTAAAAAGGCGCCGATATTGGAAATGTTTTAGACTTTAAGAGATATTTTTGGAATTATTTAAAAAAGCAAAATATATTTTTGTGACAGAATCTTCGAAGAAATATAGAGATAAGGTCAGGATGGTCCCAAAACGTTTGTGGGAAATAACTAGCAGCTGGAAGCATTACCAAAAGCTAAATACTTTCGATTCCCAATACTAGGTTATATTGACTACGCTGAACGGCGGACAGTCGGGAAAACGACTCACCTGCTGAAGGGCTTTCGGGCGTGAGGTGCACCTATTCAGATTTCTCTTCCCTCTATTTTTCTTCAAAGACAGAATTACGTTTAATTGCACTTTTTACAGCCGGCAATAGGTTGGTGAAAACTATTCACCAGTCCTGGACTGCTCAAAGAACTGTTCAGGACTGAGCTCGGACGTCAGCAAAATTTCCCGGACAGTTCGGGACTTGATCACGAATAGTCTAACCTAAAATAAAATTAAAAGTGGCGGCCGTAATGGGCATGTTACTTAATTTATTAAATTCAGATATATCAAGCTCAGAATCCTTATCTGATGATGAAATGGAAGTAATAGGAAAAGTGTTAAATACGGCACGAAATTTCCGAATGAATATAATGAATTATGATAGTTTAATTGTTAATCGTTATCATGATATTGAGTAGGTTTAGAGTTAGGCCTATCATTTACGAAGAGCTAGTCAGGAAATTTGGTAGCTCAGAGCGTCGGAACATTTTCAAGGGATATTTCATTACTTAATATTGTAATGGTTTAAATAAAATTGTAATTGTGGAAGACAGGTATAAACGTCTAGTATTCCTCTAGTTTGTTAGACATTGGAGTGTATCATTCCATGAAACTTCAGACAGATTCAACATAACATAAAACAGTGTTAGAAACCTCTTAAAAAGACTCATTTATTTTTTTATAATGTCTCTGCAAGTATAATTCTATAGCCAGAAGCTAAAGAAGGCTTAAAGGGACGGTTTGAAAGGATAAAAAGTTTGCCTAATTTCTAGGGGATTTTAGTGAACTCTTTAATCTAATTCGGGGCATATTTTAAAACAAACCTTGAGCAAAGGAAAAACAATAAAACTAGTATAACTGTAAATTGTCAATTTTTAAAGAAAATAAAGGATATTTACCATTGATCCATCAACCAATAATGTGTTAATTTGTTTTATGGTTGACCTGTACTTGTAGACTCTTAAATATAGCGATAAAGTAAAATGAAAATCCACAAATTTTATTTGTTTTAATTATTAACTTTTTTACATTTTAATCCCCTCATAGTTGCTGGTTTCTTTTTTGCCTTATTTACAAGACACAGGTTTATCCAGTAGTTGAAAATATGTAGGGGATGTTCTAATTGTTCCCAAACCTTCGTTGGGATTTCTGAAGGCAATAACTAAAAATTCAAAACCTTACGGAGGATATACCTGTCTAGTTTTAAAAATAATACTGCATTTTTGGCATTTATTAATATCACAATGCTTGTTGCAGTAGATACACATAGACTAGTTTAGCTAGCTGTAGAAAACTTGTAGGAGTGTAGACTGTACGCGATAAAACTATCTTCACTCCTACAAGTTCCGTACACATATTGTAACACAGGCTTAACCCACCTAATTTCTATAATAATACTTGTTAATTTCACAATACGCAGTCAGTCAAGAATGAATTATTGTTAACTGAGATTAACTGCGAATAGGTAAGGTGGCGGAGTGGTTAGCGCTTTCGCCTCGCAGCAAGAGGAGCCGGGTTCGATCCTAGCTTGTGGCACTGGGGGAAAACTCGGAACTCCGCGTTGAGTTTGCAAGTTATCTCCCCACTGGTTAAAAGGGTTTTCCCCCGAGATCTTCGGTTTCTCCTTCCATAAAAAACTTGTTGAGGTTAACGGTAATAGTTAGTGTAGGGAGCTGTTGGTTCGCGTGGCATGAAGGGCTTGCCACCACCCTCCTACGCATTGCAACCCGGCCACCTGTTTAAAAGGTATTATAAGTCGCTAGATGACTTAGACCTAAGGTGGTGCCTAGCTGATTATACTCCTGAAACTGCCAAGTGCGCATTGTATCTCCCCCTTAGCCGTGAAAAACAAAATAAAATATAAGTTTAATATTAGTTTAAGGATAATTAATTTACCATGTACGTAAATAACATCGGATAACTAAGATATTAACTTCCATAGCGACAAATGTTAGCTGAGACTAGATTCTAGAGCAATATGCAGACGAATTTTCAGTTATTTGGAATTGGGTTATCACCAGTACCTTTTAGTTCCACATCGATATATATATATATATATATATATATATATATATATTGCTATGGATGGATTGTCGTTAAATGTTTGTTTGTCTCGGAAAAGCAACGACACGGTAGATGGAGCTGCGAAAAATAAATTTTATAAATAATTTTATTGGCGGCGCTTGACTCGAACCCAGAAATCCGCTGGCCACGTAATCTCTAATACCAACGAATCTACCAACCAAACCACACCGTTCTCTTTAAATTTCGATCGGGACTTCTAGTTGCTTTTAGCGACGCGAGGGGATTTGTCTAGTTAAGTTGTCGCAATTCTCGTTCGTTTTTCCGCGTTATTTTACGTATATTTACGGCGTTTTAGGGTCAAGTTAACCTCAAACTTCGCTTTCCCTATGTCCGCGATTCGCGCGGGAAACATACGTATTTCAAACGCCGGTGGGGCCCTTTTAGTAAACCTGGTTCGAATTTTGGTTGTTTTTTTACGTATTTATAAGTGAAAATTAAGTTACTTGAGGTTGAAGCTTCTTTTTCTAATGTTGCGTCCTTCTGGTTCGTTGGAATGAAAAACTACGAAGGAAACGTCTCCATGTACTTTAACATAAATTGGAAATATTTATGCAACGACGGATAATTCATGTCTAGTTTAAAATAAATTTAAAATAACATATTTTTAAATATACTTAAATTTAAATAAAAGTATAGTTACGAAATAAATACAATAAAAGCTATTTAAAAATAAAGAATATTTTTAAAATAAAGTATATTTTTTAAATAAAGAATTTTTTTCAAATAAAGTATATTTTTTAAATAAATCATATTTTTAAATAAAGTATATATTTTAAATAAAGTATATTTTTAAATAAAGTATATTTTTTAAATAAAGGATATTTTTTAAATAAAGGATATTTTTAAATAAAGTATATTTTTTAAATAAAGTATATTTTTTAAATAAAGTTTTTTTTAAATAAAGTTTTTTTAAATAAAGTATATTTTTTAAATAAAGTATATTTTTAAATAAAGTATATTTTTTAAATAAAGGATTTTTTTAAATAAAGTATATTTTTTAAATAAAGTATATTTTTTAAATAAAGTATATTTTTTAAATAAAGTATATTTTTAAAATAAAGTATCAGTTCAAGGTATTAAACGAGGTATTAAACAAAGGAAACGGGTTACCGCTATCATTTATTTCCTATTTTTTAAATTTTAGTTAGAATAGCGTTGATTTATAAATTTATTTTAGAATTCCATTTTATTTATTTCAAGAATAAAGTCAACCATAAGATTTGAAAATTAATGGCCGTTCGTTTACGATTCTACTAAATCATCACATTGTTATTTTTATTAAAACACCTGATCTGGTGAAAATTATAAAGCTTTGGTTTCGAAAGTCTATATTTTAGGATGTTTATGTCTCCATTGTATTTTACCTTTAAAATTTTTTAAACTAATGACACAAAACTGTCAATTTGTTTAATAAATTAGAATATTAGTTCTATGAAAATAGTTTTTCTATTCTTCTGTCGAAGTTATATAAAATATATAAAGGGAAGTAAAATTTTATCAATACAAAAGTTGTCTTTGTGTTATACTTTAGGAATTGAATTAAGATTTTAAGAAGGTTACTATGATCATTTTTTAAAGAAAAACAGAAGTTTCTTAGAATAACAAAAGTATATTTTAAAAGTTTGATTTCATACATTTAATTTTTTTTACAGAAAATGTACTTCAAATATGTGGTTTTTCTTTTAATCGTCCAATATCGGTTTTTGAACGCAAAAGAAAAGTTGACACACCTTTATTCGGATTTAAGCCGCAACACTCATTAATTTTACGCGATGGTTTCACGCTGCTGCCAAAAGTGGCACAGATTAGAAATTTATATTTTGATATTCTGAATATCTAAATCAAGAGGCACAGTTCCCATAAAAGGTTACGCGTGGCTAAAATATGAGCTTACTTAATATGGTATCTCAAATCTTTAAAAATTGGAAGAAGCAATTATCGTTTCTACCGCGTACCATCAAATTTTGTTTAAAAAATAGATTTTTGTTGTCTTTGCCATATAGTTCCAAGCAAATTCAAAGAAAGTCATAATTGGCAAATAGTTTGATTTTGTATCGACCAAGTCTAATATTTTAACAAAACCAAATAATTTTCTCGTCCTTGAATAAGCATGTTTTATATAAGTATTTAGAATTATTATAAAACTAAAACATTATATAACATCATGTAGTGTTTTTTGTAAAAACCTAGGCAGTGCCGTAACTAGCCTTTCATGGGCCCTGTGCAACGACTTTATTTTGGGCCCCCATTATATAGAAATCACAGGAAGTCAATTTATGGGCCCCATATGGGTCGTAGGCCCTGTGCGGCCGCACCTGTCTTGTTACGGCACTGAACCTAGGTACAAACAGCGCAACATGATAAAAAGACTACTAGAATTAGAATCTTATTTCTTTTCGTTCTGATTTAATGTAATATAATGAAAAACAAAACGTTTTTCAATTAATTATCCAGCTTGTCCCGGAGGACAAAAACAATGCCAGCACTTAACTTGTGGAACAAATCTGACCATCTATTGTTCACAAGACTGGTGGTGTATTCCCGGTTCTTGCAATAATCGGTGCATTTGCCACATGACAAAGGCATATAATGAGTATTGCCACTCTGTTTACATGAAGAAGAAACAGTGTCCTCCAGAGTGTGCAGAATTCCTCAGACGACAAAGGGCATTTGATGAGCCGCATGAGCGAAATTATGACTTATGTGATTAATTTGTATTAAGTGATGCGAATAAAGTTAATATTAATACTATTCGGTTCAAAATATCTTTTCTACTAATATTTACATAAAGTTGTGGTTTCAAGCTACGAAACAATACTAAGTAGATCATGCCAAAAATCATTTCAGGATTTTACCTAGTTTAAATGATTTGTGGGTGAAAGGCTACATTTCCTAGCTAAATTTTATTTTTAATATGTTAAATTATATGCCAAATGGTTAATACAAATACAAATATTGTCTGAATATTTCGATATTTAAAATGTTTTAAACAATGCTTTTTACAATTAAAATTCAATCTCATTTCGGGGAAAAAACATTTCGGAATATTCTTACAAGCTAGGAGAAGACGTTTTCAAATATTCTGGGTAAATATGGTTAATTTATTAAAATTTTTAACTAGGCATATTTACGAATTTTTGCAGAAATAGTAAAACGTTTAAATATTATATTTTGTTCAGGTTAATAGCGCGAAACCGCGGTGGGATAAGTTATAGTAATAAAATGTAGTTATAGTTAACCTAGCGGGCGGAAACTCTAGTAATTAGTTCTAGCACGTAAGAGCTCACTTCTGCTTGTCAAGCGAGTGCTCAACCACCGAACCACCGACACATATATTATAACGATATTTAGAGAAACAACTTTGGAGAAAGTCTGTCTTTCTTTACGGGATTATGAACTTAATAACGTCAATTTCTTCTAAAATAAAAAACATCACACTTCTTAAGTATTTCTTTTCTGTTTTGTTTTGTTATGTTATGTTTTTTATTATTGCTTATTATATATTGAATAATTGCATGTACGAAAATTCATCGAATAAGAATTTTTGAGAAAGGAAATAATAAATATTGAAGTAGAGGTGTAAAAATCTGGGCAACAAAAGCATGGCCGTGCAGAGGAGGGGGGGGCAAAATCCCCGGGGCCCGGGCGAAAAGGGCCAACGAGGGACTGGTAGGGGCCCATCGAAGAAGCTCAAAGGGGGTTGGGGGGTGCAAATCAAAATAACTATGGAAAAGGTTTCAGTTAGTTTGACCCCGGCCCCAGGATACCTCTGCACGGCCCTGAACAAACCTCTATTGATAGTGAGCCCGGACTAGTGACGCGCGAACGTAGAACGCTAACCGATGGGCCATGACTTCTTTTAACAAGTAGACTATACTTAGATTCGATCACCTTTGACCGCTGATAGTGGACAAACTGTAGGAGCTACGGAAAAATGGCAATGGACAATTTTTCTCCTTGACCAAGCTCAACAACATGTTTCAATTTGAAAAAAATCTGTCGAAAGCCAAATCCCATAGAAGAAGTGCAATGTCCTTAAAGTTAAAAAGTTTTGGAAAGTCAATTTATCCAGAAAGAGTTATATTATTTATAGATTAATTTTATTTTTGGCCAGAAAACGAACACTAGTCGGACTTAAAGCAGGCGGGTAATATACCTATAAGCTGTTGGATATACGCTACAATGATACTTAGACCAACAGCCTTGGAGAAAGGCCTTGTTCCTTTACGCCTTTTACAACTTATTAATTTATTCAAAATTGTTTTTATAACATAAATTAAAATTAATAATTTTAATTTAAAATAAGATCGTCTTTGGAATTCGCCGTAAATTACCACTGGGTGGGCGTGTACGTCTAATTTACTTCTCAGGCCTTGTCTAAAGCATGGGCCATGGTGATTAAATTACGTAGGCTGCGTCACAGCTTCGTAGTACAGCGATTAAAGAACAAAACAAAGCAATTGATGGGGTATTTCCTTTTTTGATACACAACCACCTCAGCTCCCAAAAGATTGAATTTTGCAAGGTGTAAGTTCCCTCAACCGCTTAAAAAAGAAAGGAAATCTTTGGAAAATCGAAATCCAAACGAGTTAGGGTGCCAGTAATACTAATAAGCAAATCAATAATTATGATAATGCATTGGATCAGATTAAGTATGTAATTTTCAATAACTAAAGATACTAGTTTAAAATGTTTAAATTTTTATCATATTTAAGTAATTTTTGCAAAAATGTAAAATGTAATTTATTGTTTTTGCCTTTTTTGCTACATAACAAACGCGAGTCCCGATAAGATAATGGCAACGTGAATCCCAGATTCCGTGGATGGGGACATCATAACATTAATATGAGAGACACAGTCATCGCCTACATTGTCGCCTCCCCTCGATAAACGATAAAAATGGCATGCTCTGATTTGGACTTACCAACCTGTTGTGTATGGATTGTCCTTGACCACCGTAGCTTTCATTTATACCTGGCCACGCTCCACCAACGACTTCACGGTGGTGATAGGCCTTTGAAGAAAAATTACCTTCATCAGTTTTGTTTTCGCGAAATAATCATATTCCAACTATGAAAGACGAGAAGCCTTGACAAGTTGAAGGTTTCGGAACATGAAAACGTATCTATCGTATTTGTTCGGAAATATCAAGTTAAAAAATATTGCCATTGAAATTATGCAATTCTCTAACAAACATTTTGTTGAAAGACATTAAATTTAATGTTCCGATTATATTTCAATAAAAAATTATCTGAAATTCCTTCAATCTGTAAATTAACGCGCAAGTGTTCTGAAAGCCTTCAAGTGAAGAAATGTTTACAAGAAAACTTCCGAGTGAAAATGTTCAGCATCTTTCAATGGGAACTAATTCTTTAAACTAGGATTCATTCTAGGATAATAATTTTAGGTTTCAACTGACATTGCAATAATGGGAAAAATTTAATTAATTAGTGGGGTAACTGAAGTTCGTGGGACCCGCCCATAAACAATACTCGATTCCCTCTGATCATTTTTAGTTTTGGAATCATTTGGTGGCCTTCACCGCTGGGTGCACCATTTGCCCGTTATTAACGGGAGCGTATAAAAGTGTTATGACAATCATTCAGTAGCCCAACTAAGGTTGGACCTTTTAGTGTAACTAGTTAACTCACTATAAATATAAGGCGAAATTGGTCGATTCCGAAAGCAAGTATGTGAAAATTTCCTTTCCGATATGAAATGAAGACTCACTTCCCCTACGAGGAAATTGCCACTGACATGCGGGGAGGAGGGGGTAAGAAGTTCGACAGGCAGTGCACTCTCTAAAATAGGTCCGGTACCCTAGACTAAATTTGATTTGCCCCTAGCTTCTAAAATTTTTCCTCCCGCCCCTAAAAGAAAAATCCCGAGCCCCTTAAGGTTTATTTTGTTTACGCGTCTGCACTTTTCAATAGAAGTAAATTATCCGCCAAACTGCAGATGCACGGTCGTTAAAACCGGAGGCGGGGAGGCACAATGCACTGTCATAGGCGGTTGCCTAACCCACGTTCCTACGCAGGTGCTAATCAGATGTGTATCACAGTTCAAAATCACTTCGTTTATTCTCTGTTTAACGATTTTAAAGGTAAAAATTACACTTTGTGAGTACATTTACTTTTTTAAAAACTATACTTTACCAAAGAAAATTGAGATAGGAATAGCAGATTCATCTCACAATGCGTTAAGCCTACTCACTTCCTCTAATGTCATTACATAGGCCTCGTCTATTGAATAGTAATAATTCGAAAGTGAAATGAACAAAGAACATGTATCATTTTTAAAAAAGTTTTCTTTATGTTTTCACTTTCGCTTTTTGTAAATAGCGATGTTCGCGAGTGTATCAGATATATGTACTGCAGATAATTTTGCCCGTCTGGCTCTTTCAAGGGACCCAGCAATTGAAAACGTGTGTTCAACATCTGCTGATGAAACAGGGACTCCTAAAAATATTTTTTCCAGCTTGGCATGATGAGGAAACCTCGTTTCATTCGCTCTCCAATAAACTCGGGCTCCAACTCCTACTTGTTCTAAATGGCTTCCTTGAGGTATCTGCTCAGATCTTCCGCTTTGAAGGGTTCCATCGATCTTCTGATATCCGAAGAGTGCCGGAGCGGTTGAAGTTGGCTCTTCATTTAGTGGCGTTTGCCCTCCATCATTCTCTTCAGCTAAAAATTCTTTAAGGGTGTTGATGGCTGTCTTAACCGTTGCACCTTTGTAATCCGGGAACTTTTTGCGATATGCGTTGCAATATGGAGCTAAAGAACGAGATGAGTGTTAAAAAACTAACTTCTACCAGAAGTTAATGAACCGAAGTTATCGAATAAATTTCAATTTAAAAGAGGCGTTTTCCCTAACACCGACTTTGTCACGAATTCAAATGTTCTTTATATTACCTCGGATAATCTTGCTATCGTCTCGTAAGCTGAATTCCACCTACTGCAAACTGGTTCGTTCAGATCTCTACCTCCAGTCTTTTTTTAAGTATTGCAGTCCATTTAGTAGATGGATGTTTTGGAACAATTTAAGCTATCGTTTACTACAAGATGTAAAGTATGAGCTAGACATAACTGGCTCGTCGACATCGTAGGTTTCGAATTAAGGGGTTCATCGGACACGGTGGTATCTTCAAAAGAAACGTCCTTGGATGTTGATGGTATAAATCCAGGGGTTTCTTCATCAGAAGCCTAAACATTTGGATAAAAAGATTCCCAAGCTAGATAAGATATTGTAAAAATCTACTTTTGATATATAAAGCCATGCTGTACTTGAAAGCTCATTTAATACAGCGAATATCTAGGAAATCTAAAAGAATTGATAACTATTTATATTCGCTACGTGTATGTTCTGGATCTGCTGAATCCTTTTCATCCTCAGTTCTAGCGTTCGAGGGAAGATATTCCGGTTCATTTATTACGTTCAATTCCATAGATCAAAATACTTTGTCCATGTTGAAAGCTTTTATCATATTTGCAGCATTGTCGGCGCATTCGCTTGAAATCTGCATTCCACAAAAAAGTTGGATTTAAAAATGTCGTTGCAAATGCGCAATATAAACCAAAACACTAATTATAATATATACCGGTGTAGATTTCACTGCAACTTTCATTAGTTGAGTCTTAACTTCCTTTAAAATGTTTTCCCCGGTATGACTGCCAGGAAAGTTAATAAATACAATCAGTAGGTTTTTCAGACACCAGTTCTCGTCAATAAATTGGCCTCGTAGCGCCATAACCGAGTCTCGAAGTCTGGTTTTCCAAATATCAATCGTCAGGTGTAGAGATTTATCTCCAACGTTTTCCAAAAGTGTTTGAAGCTTTGGTTTAAAAGAATGAACAGTCGATTCCAATTGCCGTACCAGATTGCGGCATCCCTGTAAAAAAGATTGTGGTGAACCATTTGAACGTCCATTTCTCCACAAAGTCAAATGGGAGACCGTCCACAGCTATTGAAAGACTAATTGCTCTTCGGAGTCTTTTGCAAGCTGTGAAAAAGTCTTTGGTTTGAAGGAGTAGGAATCCAACAGTGAAGTCTGATCAGCTGGTAACGTCTTTCTTTTATCATTATCTTTCAAAACTGTGCCATGAGTCTTGTGTAAGTTGCAAATTAATATATCTTACTATAAAGGGTGTCCACTAAAAAGTGTACCACTGCGTATAATTCAAAATCTGTTAATACTAAGATTTGGAACTTTTAACGCCGAAAAGCACGTGTCGGGGGCCATTGGACGAAAAAAAAATTCAATGACCTGGAACCATATCTTCAAGGAAATATAAAATTTATCTCGAGAACTATTAGGTTTAGTGATTTGTTTCAAATTAGAAAAGTGTGCGCCACCACAGTCTACGTCCAATAAGCTTTGATCTGATATAAATTTACAAATAATAAGCCGAGTAAATAAACAGTACCACCATTAAGGACATTGAATGAAAACTTCAACGAAACCACGCCGAAGTGTTAATACGTTAGAGTCTACTTGTGTCACATTACCAACATTGTCAGGACAAATTTATCATTGTGAGGGAACTTCACTAATGTACTTTTCAATGACCTTGAACCAGTTGTTCAATGTAATTCCCACTTTATTTCGAGTACCATTAGGTTTAGGAATCCAGATCTAATTAGAAACGTGTGTGCTACCACATTTTAGGTGTTTCTAAGGAACGGTCCAGTGCGATGGCCTCCTAGATACCCAGATTTGACACAACACTGTTAAAAACAAAGGTTTGATTGAAGACCAAATTGGATTTTAAAATTTTGGTCCAAAAACGAAACCCTAATAAGTTTTAAATTAGACCTTTGTCGGTAATGAAACGTTTAAATGTAAAACATTTGTAGAAATGGACTAATTAAAGCCTTATAATGGTTTAAAATAAACCATAAATATAGCCACGAAAGACCATTAATGGCTCACATCAAAATATATAGGTTTCACTTAAAACCATTTTCCAGTCATTAAATGCAAGGATGGTTTATTACTAGACCAACGAAGTGTTGTTTTCAAACTAATTTAAGATCATATGGTAAAAATAAAGACTGATTTATAAAATATCTATACACGTTTTGGTTTAGATCGAGACCATTAAACGACTTGGATAAGACCATTGATGGTATAATAACGGTTTCTCTTAAGAACAATATCTCAAATAGTTGATAATATTATAATTTAAAGGTTTCTTTGGGAACCATCTCCAGGACATGGAATAATTTAATAGTTTATAAACAGACCAAAGAAGTTTTGTGTTCAAACTAATTTATGAACATATTTTATAAATCAGTCTTTATTTAAACCCTATCTAAACACTTTTTGGTTTAGTTCGAGATCCTTAATCGACTTGAATAACACCATTGATGTTATAATAAAGGTTTTTTATTAAAGGTAAAAACCTGCGCATTCGTAAGGGTGGGCCAGTGCCCGACCCGAAATTGACTGAGGGGGCAAAATTTTAGGAAAGTAGGGCTTCATAAATGAAAAAGATGGGAAAAATCGCTCAATGAGAAATAAAAATCGTCCTGGCAGACTGGTTATGTTGCTCGTTTTATATGTACTCGAGGCATCTCGATTACTTCGCCTGAGCCTGGATGAAAGTTCCGTTAATTGTTTTTTCATATTCCTAATACTTTAACGTATAGTAGTACGGGTAAATACTGCAAGGCACTCACACTTTAAATCTATAATTAATAAAACTCAAAAAGTAAGTTACGTTAAATATAAAATAGTATTTTCTTTAAAAAGTATATCATGATAACCCCATTTTAAGAAAAGGCAAATTGTTGTATTATAGGGGGTGCCAGGATAAGGGGCTCAAAATTATTTGGTTCTTCGTCCTGACTGAAAAGGCTGCGCCAGCCTCTTTTCCCTAGTTGTTAGAAGAATGCCAAAATCACTAATATGTCCGCTAATAAAGTTCACACAATTTAATACTAGGCTATCAAGAAGCGGTTATTATCTGTAGTTTGAGTTGTCATTTACCCTTCTAACCGTAACGGTTGGAGAGTTATGCCACATTTTATTAAAAGTTTTCTTAGAATATTTTAATGCACTTATCAAGTTAATGTGCTGTCACGGATGACGTTTCACTTCAATAAGCCCTGAACATAAGGGTAAATTCGACGAGGCACCTGTTTTTAAGTATAGGATGAACTGAACTTCTACGTATTTCGTGACGAATGAGCTACGTAAAAACAAGTTCAGCAAGCATACATGTAGCTTATTTTATAGAAAGGCCTATTAAAAATGCAAAAAAATTTACGTGTTTTTTCTATTTAAAAAACCTGTTTTCCCAGCCCTACGGACATTTAAGTTCTGCCCCCTCCTGAACATTTGTGAAATAACGTCGTGGATGCGCTTATTAAGTTAATGTGTATAGGGTGATTATAAAAAAACATCGCACTTCTTCTATAAGATTTGGCTTTCAACATATTTTTTTCAAATTGAAACATCTCGTTAAGCTTGATAAAAGGAGCAAAATTGTCCTTTGCTATTTTTCCCTAGCTCCTATAGTTTGTCCAGTATTAGCGGTCAAAAGTGGACAAAACTTAGTATAGTCTAACGTGTCGCTAGTCCGTTCTCACTATCAATAGAGTTTTCTTGCGAAACTTTTTACACCTCTACTAGATTATTCATTATTTCTTTTCTCGCAACTTATTATTCGTTGAATTATCATATGTGGAATTAATTATTGTTGTACCCTTATTAAGGTTATTTACAGAATCGTGATGATTGTTTGTTCACAGAAATATTCCTAGCCCTTTCTCAAAGTTATTAATTCACCAAGGCGGGGGAAGATGGCGACAAAATACTAGTCGTGGCCGTTCGTGGTGTGAATTAAATCTGAGAGGGGGGTTACATACGGGGAAAAAGAAAAATGAGGGGAGATTCGAATTTAGAATGGAAACCCTCCACTAAAAAACGTTTTAGGACGAATATCTCCGAAACCGTTTTCTCTAGGAATTTAATTTTTTTATGTTACGTAGCACGTGCAGGGGGCAAAGAAGAATGATAACCTCAATGACCTTGAACCATGTCTTCAAGGTCATCCAAAACCTATCTCGAGAACCGTAAGTGTTAGAAAGTTGGTTCCAATTAGAAAAGTGTTCCCCGTCACGTTTTATGATTACATAGCGTGAACATGATCGGATTCGACCAATGGTAAGTCGAGAAAATTTGTACCAAAATCACAAAGGTCGTAAAAGGGAAAATTGCAAGACAGCGCTATCAAGGTCATACTAAAATTATCCCGAGAACCATTAGGTTTAGAGCAAAAATTCCGAGGGGTTGGTCACTCCACGAACTCGGTGTACACTGTCATACCTCTGTCTTTGCTAATAAGAGTTCGTGATCTCTTTAAAATCCGTACCTTTAACAGTACTAAGTACGCGAACTCTGTGTGCAGGTCATCCGAGAGTGACTTACACCTCGAAAAATTCCAATTATAAAGTATAATTTAACGTCATTAATACATAAAATGTGACGAAGAACAACTTTCTAATTGGAAGTTTTGCTCTAAACGTAATGGTTCTCGAGATGATTTTAGTATGACCTTGAAGACAATGGTTCAAGGTCATTCAATTTTCCAAATATTAAAATCTCCTACCATGATGCGATTGTCTAGCAAATTTCGATAATGTAGCACGACTTGTTTTGGAGTTATTAGCTCTATCATGCAATTTTCCCTTTTACGACCTTTTTGATTTTGGTAAACCTTTATTGACTTACTATTGGTCGGATCCGATCATGTTCACGTTATGTAGGCATAAAACGTGACGGGGAACACTTTTCTAATTGAAATCAACTTTCAAACACTTACGGTTCTCGAGATAGTTTCTGGATGACCTTGAAGACATGGTTCAAGGTCATCGAGGATATCATTGTTTTTTGGCCCCCTGCACGTGCTACTTAACATGAGATATTCGCCCTGGATCGTTTTTTAGTGGACACCATGTATTATAAAAAACACAAAAATACAAAAATTAACAAATTGCGGGGAAGACTGAGGGGATAATTTTACTTTGCTTCTAGTGATGGTTAGGCCATCTCCATTATGGTTCTTTTAGCTTTTTCATATACACTTACACTAAATAATAAACACTACAATTCAGATACTACGCTTTGAGATTCGACATTTAAACAATGGCACTGTTAACTAAACATAAAACAAAACGAAATTGGCTTCAACGAGGGTACAATGCGAACGAAAAAATACAATCCAAACTGCATAAATTCAAGAAGCAGAATGAACTCTCAACCTCGAGGGGCGCGGTTTTAAACCTTTTTCTCGAACAATAGCGAGGGATTAAGCCTTCTTTCCAAAAATAATTATTTACGTTTTCACCGGCTATTTCGTATTTCGACCCTGGGTACTCTATAAGGGGGAAGGGGAGGGGGATTATGGTAAATTTATACTTATCACTTGATTCGTGGCTGCTCTACGATTTACGGGATTCCGGGTTACGGGAGCTTCTGGGTTACGGGAGCTTTTGGGTTACGGGAGCTTCTGGGTTACGGGATTCCGGGTTACGGGGTTCCGAATTACGCAAGACACACGCCCACGCATTTTCTTGCAGGGACTCGACGGGGGACGTCTTGTTTCGCGGTGACAGTTCCAAACTGTCCGTTCGCCTCGCTTACGGCACGGATGCCCGGATTACGGTTACTAACGAGCCGGATTACGGTAGGGATGTCCGGATGACGACGACGAACTTCTTACAAGCGGCGTAGGTACTTTGGGTTTCAGTCTAAAACATCTGGTTAGGCGAGGCAATCGGTCTCGGTCATCTGGTTTTCTTCTCTCGGTATGGCTAGACATTGGGTGATCAACAGGTGATT
Source organism: Leiobunum rupestre (assembly GCF_980474605.1). NCBI lineage: Eukaryota > Metazoa > Arthropoda > Arachnida > Opiliones > Sclerosomatidae > Leiobunum > Leiobunum rupestre. Next base: position 4,079,558 of record NC_143386.1, read on the forward strand.
TGAGGCCTTATTTTCTATTTATTTCGACATGGTCCTTCTCTTGCCAGAGAGGCCGAGTTCCGTCTGTCCAGTTCTCCACAGTTCTCATCAGTTCTCTCAAGTTCTGTCTTTTTGGGGCTCTGTCTCTTGGTTTTGTTCCAGGGATTCGCGGGCGGGGTTGAAAATAAAAAGTGACCTCCTATTTTATTTAGGTAATTGGTGCACCTAAGACTCGTGTCCTGTCATGGGATGTATGACGTTGTCCCGCGAAAGGTTCCTTGGGGTTGGTTACGCGTGATTGCGGGGGTCTCAGTACCTGTGGGGGAGAAGATTCCAGGAAATCACGAGGTTATATTTATTTTGTTGTCAAGCGAAAATGTCCAGGCACACTTTTGACCTATGACCCGGCCTTGGAAAACGAGCGCTTTTTGTTAAATTTGGGTTACCTGATAGTGGGCTAAAGGCCCGCTAACATGACAAAGGTTCCATGGGATCGCGAGTTGAGGGAATAATATTGGTTTAGTTCGGTAAAGTTTCTGAGAAACAAGTTTGCCAGCCAAAATATACCTCTCCTCGGAAGAGTTTCTAATTTTCATTGAAACGTAACATGTATCTGTGGTTCTGTGGTAGAACGCTCACCTGTCGTACTGGAGGTCTCGGGTTCGAATCCCGCCCGATACTAACCCAAATTGAAATCAATTTGTATTACACCCAATGACAAAAAGGGGGCTCTTTTGGAAAAAGCTTTTCCCTAATTCCAAAAAACTGCGAACGCAGTGACTACACTTTGCGTTCGCAAGCCTGACAGACAGACCCACAGACAGACAGACAGACACGGTGGTTGTATAATCCCTCCTATGGTACAAAGTCCCCTCGGAGGCAGGGGCGGCTGAAGGGCCGGGCAGCCCGGGCAACTGCCCGGGGCGCCGGTTTGAGAGGGGCGCCGAAATTGAGTTGCGCGCCTTTTTGGTTTCCCAAGAATTGGATTTTTTTCCAAAAATTTAAATGAAAGTATAACATAATTTGAAAAATATTTAGCTAATTAGAAATACAAATCATTTTCCCAACGAAAATGACCACCGTCGTCGATGAACGTTTTTTCGCTACTATTTACTTTACAATAGTAAATAAACCATAAAATGGCAATAACTAGTTCTGACGGATAAAGCATTTTCCTTTTTTTTTCATTATAAACCAGGGTATTTAATGTGAAAAAGAAAAAGTGGTTGGGCGATACTACAAGAATAGAAGGAGGCCCAAAGTAATACAGTTCTTGAGTTCTGAAGTTCGGTTTTGGCTCAACAAAGGGTTAAAAAACCCATCACGTCGAGACCGGGAAGCATTACTCGTACAGGTCCATGAACGAGGAAAGCGCCTTCCGGAATTGCACATGACTTGGAATGTCCTTCAGGTGTTCCGGAAGGGAATTCCACTCCTGGACAGAGGAGGGAAGAAACGAATGTTTCCGAACGGCGAGACGCAAACCCGGGAGGACCATGGAGGCTACACGATTCCCTCGGGGGAGGCGATGCCAACCGGAAATGACCGTTGAAAGTGTAGAAAGGGCACCAGAAGCGCGATGCACGACACTGTTGACAATGACAAACCAGGGTGTTCCACTTATAGTTATGAAGAACCCTCGTCATGGAGGTACTCCACGCGAAGCGGAGGGCTCGGCGCTGGATTTTTTCTACTGGGTGGACTCCACTCGTTGTCTAAGGAGACCAAACAGCTGAGCAGTATTCCAGGATCGGGAATACATGGGTTTTGACACCGAGTGCCTTCGTGGCAAAAGAGCAGTGGGAAAGGTGACGCCAAATCAAACCAAGCGCTCTCGCGGCCTGGGTGACGACCCGGGGATGTGTCCACTTGAGGGTATCAGTGAGGGTCACCCCAAGATACTTTTGGGATGTTACCAAACGACATCTTGAAGAGTATATTTAGCGTCATGCGCTAGCTGGCCCACAATGCGAAGGGAAAGGACAGAGCATTTGGCTGTGTTAAGCGGGAGAAGCCACTGGTCACTCTACTTGCTAATAATATCTAGGTCAGATTGTATAGTGTTACAGTCCTGCAACGAGAAGATCGTCCTGGACAGGGCTACATCATCCGCAATGTCATTGATGTAGATGATGAAGAGGAGAGATCCCAGGACCGAGCTCTGTGGGACCCTTAATGATGCTGGGGACCAATCGGAAGTGGCACCGGGCAGAACAACCCGAAATTCCCTATTTTCAAGGTAAGCAGAGAGCCAGTTTAGCGTGCGACCCTGGACCCCATAAGAATGGAGCGTTGCCTTGAGAAGCTTGTGGGGGACCGAATCAAATGCTTTGCCGAAGTCAAGGACACGGCCACCCTGCTCAAGGCCAGAGATCCAATCCTCAACCCAGCATAGGAGCTGAGTTTCAGTGCTGAAGCCACTCCTGAAGCCGTGCTGGAACGTGTTCATCAGATTGTGCTGGATGAAATGCGTAGAAATGGCAGACGCACGGACGTGCTCGTCGGCTTTCAGAATTTGGGACAGGAGAGCAATTGGGCGGTACTCAGTAGGATCGGATTTATCTCCACCCTTAGGTATCGGCGTGACGTTAGCGAGACTCCAATCACACGGAATAGCACTGGCGTCATAAGACAGCTGGAAGATGGTCGTAAGTGGAGCCACTAATGCATCGCCGTACTGGCGCAATACAATTGACTGGATGCCGTCAGGGCCAGGGGCTTTATTCAGTTTGACTTTTGTCAACAGCTGGTGTATTCCTTTGACTGAGAAGATGATGTCCGGCATGGGCGGTGCAAGAGGCGCCATCATACACCGGAAAAGTACGTCGGAAAGTAGACGCCAGGAGATTGGCTTTGTCTACTGCTGTGGTGAACGTCGTTCCAGAGCTGGAGAGATCGGAAACTCCCGCTGACATCGCCTTCTTGGAGACTAGCTGGTTAGCTTTTTCCTGTGGGTTGTGATATCCGACGCTACTTTGTCAACATGATGGGTGAGCGCAGCTCGGAGTGCAAATTTGACCCCATAGCACGATGCCGACTGAAGGTTTGTACATTGGCAGCAGAAGGGTTCTTCCGGGAGCGGTTGTACTTACGCTTTGTGATGCGCATAATATCACGGGATATTATAGAGGAGCATAGATGCTTTGTGGGAACATCATCCGTCACCACTTGCCTGACGGCCGATGTGAAAGCGCTCCACATCTCTTCAATAAAAGTGGCATCGGGGAGAGAGCCAGCATGCCATGGACGCGAAGTTGGCCTTGTTGAAGTCAGGAACCTATCTAGGAGGATTCCTGGGTAGGGGGTGGACCCCACGAATATTGAGCAGGATAAAATCATGGTCACTGATTTCCGGAAGATGGGAGACAGTCTCAAGAATGTTGTCATCGGAAACCAGAACCAGGTCATGGATGTTGGCAGCTGAATAACGTACCTTGGTGGGCTCAGTGACACGCTGACTGAGGTGAGAGGCCAGGAGAGTATGTAGAAAGCTCGTTGCTACTGACGAGGAACTTGTCTGCATAACCCAGTCAATACTGGGAAAGTTAAAGTCGCCGGTGATGATGAGATCGGACTTCCGCCCGGCAAGACATCCAAGTAGGGAATTAAGTTTCTTGGTGTACGTGAGGGTGGCCGTCGGTGGCCGATAAATGTATCAGAGACGGAGACATGAGGAGCCGATGGTCACCCGGGCTGTGACCGCTTCGACTTCAGTCTTCAGGTCCAATGGGTAGGACTTGAGATCCTTGTGGACGGCCAGGCAAACACCACCTCCGTGAAAGCTCCGGTCTTTCCGGTAGACCTCGAAGTCAAGACCAAAAAGCTCGAAAGACGATATGGTAGCATCTAGCTTGGTTTCGGTGAGCGCTATGAAGGGAGGACGATGTGTATCAATATAGGCACGGAGTGCGTTGTGCTACGTCTTAAGCGAGTCGATGTTGGTGTACAGGAGGGAGAGCTGGGTTCCACCTAGTCAATGCGACGATGGTGGAGTATCCCACTGCTCTGTCACGCAGGACGAGTGAGGTTGTTGAGCAGGGGAACTATAGAAGTCCACGGTGATTCCTTTGGTCCAACGTTCTGGCGCAAAAGCAACGGGAGCTTCTTGCGCAGGAAGCGAGACGATGAACGAAGAATAGTTCCGGCGATCATCTCGAGTTTCAGTCAGGACAGAAAAACCCAAGTCGACGAGGTGGCCCTCAATCTGAGCCGCCGTAACAGAGGTATGCACCTGGGAGACGCGGAGAGCTTTTGTAGTCTTGGCCGCTAGCCCGGAGTCGACAGCAGCCGGTGGGTTGGTGCCCCATTGTACTTGCTTGCTATTTCGTGGTCGTTTATCCAGCTTTATGATAAATAAACTAGCAGGCCATCTTCTATTTGTTTTTTAGACTCTTATGAACTACATTCAATATTCTAAAATGCATTTAAATCGTTTTCGATGGCTAGTTCCAAAGCAGTCTATCGTTCATAAGTGTAGGCCTTAAAAATCAGGCAAAATAGTGTTTTAATTAAGTTGTTAAAGCAATTAATGTAAGGAATAAAATAATGAAGTTTACTAAGAACAACCCTTGAGTTAAAGATAATAATGAAGATATTAATTTTTAACTCACCGGCTCTTCGTAAACTTAATTCTTTTATTTTCACAAATATGATACTATTCAGCATGGACATTATAATTAATGTACTTAAGGTATACTAGTCTTGCCACCTAACCTAGTGTTTCAAGCTCCATGTAAAATGACCATGTGCCATAAAAAAGTTATTTATTGTTATGAAAACGGTAAATTTATAACAGCGACATGGTAATGTCTTAACGGGGGGGCGTAGTTTAATTTAGTTTCAAAATAAGAGGGGCGCCAAAAATCCCCCTTGCCCGAGTGAAAAAAAATTCTTGAGCCGGCCCTGCTCGAAGGGGTAAAAATGCGGGTGGGGCCGGTTCTAAGAATATTGTAATACGGTAATAAACGAGGAAAAAGACACCAATTATCTCCAGATGCCAAGGGCTCTTAATTTTAACATTGCTGAAGGCAGGGATTTAGTTTATAATTTATATTAAGTACCCTGTTTAATTAATTCTCTTAATTTTATATTTGATAGTGGGGGTTCATTGAGTTCTATCAGATTTATAAACTATATTTAATTTGAATGTATGGTTCAAAAGTCATTTAAGTTTTTAATTTATCATTAATTTTAATTTATATTTAACACTGTGATTAGTTTTATTAAATAGAGCTCGGAATTCTAAGAAATTTGACGTATGGGGCTTTACGAATACTTAACAATTACTATACATGGCCGAGAGTGGAGGAAATAATATAATTGAAAAAGTAAATAAACCCAAAAAAATAAAAAAATAAGTATACGGGGAAAATGAAACTGAAGGGTTACATAGTACAATATTCTATGATCAATAATACAATAAAACATAGCATAAGACAAAATAACTATTTAAGAAATCAGAATATATATGATTAACCGTTTCGTTGAACACTCGCTGATAGGAAATAAACAGTCACACCACAACAGATCAAACACTGATTTATCCATTTTAGTCACACAGTCGTCTAAAGTCACGGTCACACGATAGTTAAAACTCAATATTTAACTATTTATTTACTGAGTTCGTTCATCGCACGATTAGAACGACGCCAAATCCGACGCTCTGTTTTGGGAAGCACCACGAATATTGGCAAGATAATGAGCCCGAACTAGCGACCGATGGGCCGTTACTTCCTTTAACAAATAGACTAGATTAAGTTTTGTCTACTTTTGACCGTTGATACTGGACAAACTATAAGAGGTAGGTAAAAATGGCAATGGGCAATTTTGGTCTTTTGATCAAGCATAACAACATGTTTTAATTTGTAAACAACCTGTCGAAAGACAAATCCCATAGAAGAAGTGCGATTCACTTTTATTTAAATTTTTCTTCAATATTCCAGATGTACTAAACACATGTCCGTGATATCTTGTTTGAATATAGTTTCATTTAACCTTTTTGAAGCATAAAAACAGCAAGTAGTAATATCAGGATATGCTCCGTAAGGTTAAATAGTAAAAAAAAACTACAGCTCGAGCTACAGCTTTAGGTTTAAGGCGAATACCACAATACTATCAAAATGACCACTATTACGTATGATACACCATTCTATAGGAAATTACTCATGTGTAAAAATATTTGAGTTCTCAGCCAAAACTACTTTTAGATCAGTTGAAAAGCCAGAGGTGGCTTAATTTGGCAGCCATTATTAAATTTCCCCCAGACAGAGAGCGCTCTCGATTAGAGCTGTGATATCTGCTGACGTAACAGTAACTTTCAGAGCGATTAAATGATAGACTCCATTAGAAAGTCCCGTTTTCTTTTAATTTGGGACACTTTGGAAGCTGCTCTGACGTCCGCAGAGAGCTCTGACTTGGTTATTGTTCCTTAGCTTTTTTCCATTTTTATTGGCTACCATTCGTTTTCCCACGACTATTTTGTTTTGCCAATACACGACAGGTGGCGCCATGGTTATGGGTTTATTTTGAATTAAATTTCGACTTATAAATGGAGCTCAGATTTGTCATTTTTTGGATGATTTATATTGTTGATGATGAAGATAACATCTTAAACGTTTTTAAAATAGTTTATCTTACATTTATTATAAAATTTTATGATACAGTTGATTTTTTTCAAATTACTTTAATTAAATAACAGCTATTAGCGAATAGAACTATAACAAATTAAACTTATTATAGTAAATCTTAACTCGTCTTTAGATCGTTATTCAATTTGCCTGTCTTTACATAAAACATGATAAATCTCTATAAAACTGAAAAATTGTACGTATCATATTTTACACCCCACTTTTGGTAATAATAAGTACTTTGCTAGTTTAAAAATAAACTATTAAAATAATGGTTTCAAAACGTACTATATTGAGAATAAAAAAGATCATTCGATTAAATGGATTAAATAAGTAAATGGTCTAATATATAACGAAACTATTTTCAAACTATTAAACATTTAAAAGTAAACCATTTCTAGTTTTAAAAAAAAATAAAAACCAATTTTCAACGCATTGTAAACCACTATTTTTATCAGTGGACCGGCCTTTTTCCTGTTAGGATTCATGAAGGAGGCAATTTTAAAGACTAGTGAAGAAGACATGCGCCACTAAATTATTCCGTGGTTTATTTTAAAATAAGCTGTGAAGCAGCTATTGGTAGAGTTATTGAACCTCATTTAGTATAATATTGGTATATTTGTAAATTTTGTAACACTTACGGAAATTGTTTTTTCTCCCAAAATTAGTGAATAAAACCTTAGTTAAAAGAAAAGTCCCGAGATAGATAATTTTTGGTTTTAAAATATCGGAACACACTAAAAATACAAAATAAAATTAATCAAAAAAAAATATTAATAAAAATTAACTTATATGCATTTAATTGATTTGAAAAGCGCGGCGCCTTTATTCCCGGATTTTCGGCTTTTCACCTAAATTTTTAGCCCATATCTTTATGGGCTAATTTAGTAGCCAATGAAATCATATCTCCGAGGGTTGACTCATGATTGTCTAAAGTCGGTTTTTACACACAATCCTAAGGATTTGTGTGTATTATTCTCACGAACAGTGTAGCCGTGGCCGCCGATGCTGATGCTGCCTTGTCGCGCATAACTCTTCAACGGTTAAGGCTAGAAGAGTCGAATGTACATACATTGCCATTGATAGCCATTCATAACTTTTTGAAATCGAAGCCCAAGAAGTTGGGCATTTGCCTAATTTACCGTTTTCGGTAGTTTGGCTTTGTGTGGTTGATATTTCGTTAAAAGTTAAAAAAAAATATTGGATAGGTTAGGATTCAGTGGAACTACAACTTCGGTTATATCAGTAAATATTAAATTTAAGTATAGTGTTATATTTCCGCCTGAAAGTCGACATAACGTTCCTTAATTTAAGTCCGACTTTAGTGAAAGTTATATTTTTTAATAGCTGTGAAATAAGAGTGACACTTATCGGAGGCCGTTCTAATATGACCAATAGTAAAAAATAAGTGTGACACTTATCGGAGGTCGTTCTCACAACGTATGACCTGAAGTAACAAATAAGTAAGATTTTTTGAGCAGCGTATATGGAGCCCCGCAATTTCCAACATTTTAAATCGGCGTGTTTTTAGAGGTCTACGCGCCCGTTTCCCTCTAGCGTTTTTCAAGGCCGTTCAGAGTGCGCCGCGCTTCAATGTATGACCAGAAGTAACAATTAAGTATGACACTGATCGACCTAGTCTTCAGCGTATGACCAGAAGTAATAAGTGTGACACTCAACGTAACAAATAAGTGCGATCAGCGTTTGCTTTGAAAAGTATTACCACGTAGATGATATACATTACGCTGCCTGTATATCCAAAGTGTTCTCAAGAATGTTTTTGTTTATACCTAGAAACGCTAAGAAACGTCTCAAGTCGAGACGTTTGTTAGCGTTTCTTTCAATCCACCGGGGAGTGCAGGGCGCAACTGGTGGAATCCACCCGTTGGTCCCTCCACTCACCCAGTACACGCCGTCGCTTAAAATAAATCAAAAAGTCCTGGTATTTCATTAACTCGGTAATATTTCCGTCACTCGACCCGATGGAATCAAACGCCGGTGATGATTGTTGCACCCCCTGCAGGCAACGAGAGGTAAAGAGTTCAACGTGCCCGTCTATTGTCGTTACATAACAATTCTTCCTGAATATAAATAAATACATTCTTGGTATAATGGTATTATACTTTTAGGTATCGGCAGCTAAATTTTGCAGATCAGCACGCGAGTGAGAGAGCGTCAACGTTACTAAAATTATTCCTAAAGGAACTTGAGGAAGAAACTAAAGATCACTCAGATACGCAAATATCTATAATGTCTACAAGCCGCTCTAAAGAACAAACAAATCTTTCCCGATTTGTAGAGTTCGAAGACGTTGAGGAAAATGGGGACGATGAATAGGACCAGTACCTTAAGTTGCGCATTAAGAAAGGTATTTTTCGAAAGTGTAGCAAGTTTTAACGCCATTCGTTTATTTCTTTCAACGTCTATATTAGATTTAGAAGAAAAAAAGTTTGGTGGGATGCTAGCGAATTCAAAATGTTACAAAAATCGCTATTTGAATTCTGGCAGTACCCGCGTCACAAGCGAGTGACGAAAGAGTCTTTTCCAGCACTGGCCTTACACTTACTGTACGTCGCACGGAATTAAAGGGATCAACCCTGTCAGAGTTGACATTTATTCATGAAAATTATTAATCTTAAAATTGTTTGATGCTATTTCTTCGTTACTTTGTTATACACAGCTAAGAGTTGATTGATCTATTCCAGTACAATATGAAAAATACGAACCGGGTTTTGTTGGGCCTGAACCGGTTACCCGGTTAACCAGGCGGGTTTTTCAAAGTAGATTTCAGGCGGGCCCGGGCTCGGGTGGGCTTTGAAAATTTCCCGCCGGAAATGGGCGGGTTTTTTATATTAATTTCCGGTTTGGGCCTCGGTCAGGTGGGTTTTAAAAAAGCTACGCCGGACTCACCTCTAGACCAAAGGTTATATATCCCGGAACATTCTATTGAAATTCGATCATTTTACGCAGTCATCCAAAAATTACAATTAAATCAGTTGTGAAAAGGATACGGCCACTTACTAACAACTTCTTATTTTTCATGAACTAATATATCAGTAAATTTTTCAAGGAAATAATCTATATTCTTCTTGTGAATTATTAATATTATCTTTAGTTTCAGATTGTGGGATTAATTAATTATACATGGTTCTTTGTTAGTTTTTACGTAGATTTTTTATCATTTAAAAGGATACCGTAATTTAAATTTGAATTGCATGTTGAACTATTCATTTCTTCTAAAAACTGTATTATATCAAATTGTCCGTAGCATTATTATTTTAGGCAAAATCGATTTTTAAAGTACTTGTTTTCACTATCGAAAAGGTCCCTAATAAATCTCTAACCCGGTGTTTTCTACTTTGGATGATTAAAACCCAAGTGCATAAATGGGTTGTGAATAATTGGAAGATTTAAGAAGCTGTTTAAATTGGACGTCTGTTTTAAGCGGAGCGATCCAAAAATCGAAAATGTCACAATAGTATATACTTTGGTAGGAAATCAAACATTAGGTCGATCACTGGTTTGCCGAGAACTTTATTTTTGTTTTTTTGAAGTGAATTTCTTTGAAATGAAAATGTTTCCACCTTTTAGTGATATCTTGGAGCCCAAAACCACCGTGAACGGGTTTATGTTGAATATCGTATAAATTTAGCCAGTGTCTTTCCCGAGTGCAGATTGCGTCAGTGCACTTCCGGAAACAGCATTAAAGTATAATAATGAAAAATATAGATTGATTTTCCAAAAAGATGTTGTGAGCAATAGATAACGCGTTATTTGAGTCTTCAATTACCTCATTCTGAATCTTTTTGTCGTGGTAATCCAAATTTACTTCTGAAATTGTAAAAGTGAGATCAGGAATTGTGATTTCTTTCTTGCTCAATTTTACGTTTAAAGGTAATAAAGAGCTAGGCTAACGCCGAAGAGATCACCTAAGGCCTAAGTGTTCAGGTGACTTTTAAAGCCACCATGTTAGAGCCCGTCCTTTTTTCGATGTTTGGACATGGACGGATTAACAGGGAAAAATTTTTAAGGTCGTTTACGATATATCACCGGATGTGTGATTGTTCCCATTTACGCATTGAAAATACAAGTTGGTAAGCCAAAATATACCTCTCCTCGGAAGAATTGTACCTAGTGGTATTATTTTCTCGAGATAACCCTCAAAGATATATCTCCGCAATTAAGAGTTATTTGTTAAAAATGTTATCCCAGTTCTATCCCGCCCGGTATAAAATTTAATTATAATTAGAATAATTGAGACGAAACGACCAATTTTAATTTATTCAGAATATCATAAGTTAAGTAGTTACAACAGTGAGTTAGACGTACTATAACAATGCACAATTGAATTAAACCCTTTTTCCAGTACAAGTTTGTCAGTTGAATATAATACAAAGCAAATTTTAATGAAAGAAATAGCTACAGAGGGTATTATAACGACCGTTCGCTTTTTGGTTTATAATTTTAACGGAATTGGGCCGATTTTAATTAAAGGATAGTTTATCGAAATTTTGTTAAAATAATATTCCCTAAGGCCGCGCGATAAATTTGCGAGAATAATTTCCCGTCGCCTTTATATCGCAAATTTAGTTGATTCGGGATTGCCAGAACTGGAATCTTGTGGGCGAATGATTAGAAATAAAATGGCAACCATAATTATGCAAAATTATAAATGTTTATTTTAATTCAGAACAGTCTATGTAACGTTCTAGATTTAACTTTCATCAATAACCCAACAATATATATCCCTCCTATGTAATTGTGCAGAACTGGTACACAAGTGTCCAAGACTAGATTTGTCTTAGTTCATCGTGATTGAAAAATAAACCAAAACACACTTGCACTTACGTAAATTATACCGAGTAATTTTAACTAAATTCAAACTACCTTACTGTAAACTCTTGTCTTAATTAACAGCTGAGAGCTGTTCGCTACTTACATCTTCCAATCTACTTAATTAGCCTCACAGGTTGAGTTGATAATTTCAAGGGTATAATTAGGTTATTCCAATTAAAAAAAAACAATCAATTTGATCTTACAGCTGACTTGAGTTAGTTAACAATTACTTTAACACTTTCAGTCTTAAACACGCACTGTTCATACATTTAAGTCCATTCGCTCACGTTCCAAACGCGAAACACAATTTAACCCTTTCAATGACCGAAGACCGAACATACTAATTAAAACCGCAAAGATACCTCATAACTTTTGACCGACACCAGGACCCCGTCCTGTAGTAGTTCGTCTGACCGCCAAGAACTAAGAAAGACTAATCTTCTACATTCACGGCAACGGCTTTATATACGATTATTTGATGTTTTTTAGACCCGTCAAGATTTGAGTAAAGTTCGAAAAATTGAAGATATTATATTTTTTACCCGGTTTGATTGATAGTGCTTCACACGGTGGCGCTATATTATTACTTTTATATAGTTTCCGCGGGAGTTTTGAATAATTATCCTTTTTCTAAGCGTTATTAAAAGGTAAAAAACCCGCCTTATCATAATGGTTTCTTTACTTTTAATATTCCTAAAGGAAGTCAATGGCTCGGCGGTAAACTATCTGCATTGTAACGAGTTCAATTCCTGAACACGATCAAATAAAGTAAAATACTCCGATATTTAATTAAATATAATATTAATATAATTTATAAATATAATATTAATATAATTTATAAATATTTAATTAAATATAAGATTAATATAATTTATTAATATTTAATTAAATATAAGATTAATATAATTTATAAATATTTCATTAAATATAAGATTAATATAATTTATAAATATTTCATTAAATATAAGATTAATATAATTTATAAATATTTAAAATGATGTAGAATAAATTATAGTACCTAACGTTATAACTTTGTAAATGACATTCGCCAAAGCTGATTTAGAAAAACACCGTAACTTAACAAGCGTTGGTGGCTGAGTGGTTAGAGTAAATCTCTTGCACAAGGCACACCCGGGTTCGATTCCCGGCTAGCGCTAATATATCGCAAATTGATACTAAGACGAATACCGTGTACAATTGGTGGAAACCCTGCCATTGGACGTTGAGAGGTAGCATTACACTCAGCACTCAGTCCGTCCCAAAGTCATTAAGAAGAAGTTGGAGATAAAACGCCCGTACAAACACAACAGACTCAACATCCACAACCATCATAACATAGACACTCCACAATCTCTACACCCACAACCGACATAACAAGAACTCAACATACACAACCATCAAAACACAAACACAAACACAACAAACCCAACACTCACAACCGTCATAACACGAACTCAACATCCACAACCTACGCATAAACATTACAAAAAAGTAATACACCAAACCGTCACGACGGTGAGCGAAAAAACACCATCCAAACTAAACCACAAATGAATCCGTTAACGCTCACCGTCACACGGTGGTTTTGCCAACCCTCCGAGAAACTGCGTACGCAATGATTAACCTTTGCACGGAAAATGCGAACGCGTCCGCAGGGCAGACACACAGACAGACAGACACGGTGATTGAATAACCCCTGCGAGGGGACAAAAGTCCCCTCGGAGAGGTAATAAGGAATATGCAAAAATTACACGGACCTGTATCAATCGACAAAAACGTTTGTCAGATCTAAAACTTTGCATGCATTCGGACGTTGATATACAGGGTGTCCACCAAATAATGAACCAGGGCGAATATCTGTTTTAGGAACGATTTTGAAATTTTTAAGTCGTATACAAGATAAAGGGGGAAACCTACTGCGAAAATGTCTATGACCTTGAACCATGTCTTCAAGGTTATTCAAAAACTAACGTGAGAACCGTAAGTGTTGGAAAGTTGGTTCCAATTTGAAAAGTGTTCCACGTCATATTGGTTATTTTTCTAGTCGATAAGCATTAACTATATTTAGAAAAATCTGTTCGAATACTGGTAAATATCACTACAGTGTCTTTAACAACAAACAATATTTATTTTACTGAAGATACAAAATTATAGAGAATTTACAACTTGCTTTCACATCCGATTCTTATTGTATTCTGCCGTTACTTGCTCGTTTTTAGTTTTAGTTTTCAAACGATCTGCTCATGCGCGAAAACATTCTAGAAGCTTCCAGAGGGGGTTGTCCATAAAGATTTGGAAATTAAGTTTAAGGGGTCTAAATAAAATCTATAAATTTCGGTTTATAGAAATACAATGTTCATTTCACAACACTCCCACCTAATGTGAGTTAATAACTTTTAACTAAACGAAACATTACAAAATTATGTGAAATAATGAACTTATAAACGATAAGATTCAAACGATTTCTAACGGACATAGAAGTTGGACGGGTCTCCTCAGTTGAGCTGTACTTGTCTTTACCAAGCACGACCTGACTTTGCCATCTCGTCAATGGTGTATCTCCAGGATTCGTCCCATAGTCCATAAATGTCGGGGGAGCTTATCCTCTTTTAAAAGAACGACGTCATTTGGTTTAATTTCTTCAGGCGGCTCACCCGCGGACGTTCTTTGATGAGCTGAGCGTAACTCGAGTAAATACTCATTACGCCATTGGGTCCAAAATCTATTCAAAAGTGTCTCTCGGTATTTCCATCGCTTGTTCAGTTCAGTGCGGGTGCTCGACAGAGTTTCTCCCGCCATTCTTTTCGGTGGTAAAACATTCAATCGACAACCAATCAAAAAATGCGACGGTGTCAAAGGTGAAGGTTCACCAACGTCGCTTGTAACGTATGTAATTGGTCGCGAGTTGATTGTCGCTTCGATTTCTATTAGAACGGTTTCCAGTTCCTCGTAATCCAGTTCCGCCTTTCCAATGGATTTTTTTAGGCATTTTTTAACCGTGCCAACGAGTCGTTCAAAAAATCCTCCTCTCCAAGGAGCCCGTTCAATGTTAAATTTCCACGAAATTTGGTTCTTACTGAAGTATTCCTTAAGTTCAGGGGTCCAAATTTTAGTCCAGAGATTTTTCAGTTCGGTATTTGTCTTGTGAAATGTCTTGGCATTATCCGAGAAAATAATCTCGCTGATACCTCGTCTGGATATAAATCTCTTTAGACTCAGGATAAACCGTCCGGTACTCATATTTTTCACTACTTCCAAATGAATTGCCCGAGTGACGGCGCAAGTGAACAGAGCAACGTAAACCTTTTTTCTATCGTATTCTAGATTGTCGTTCTTGACGAACAAAGGACCCATAAAGTCCACGCCTGTGACTTGAAATGGCGGAGCTTCAAGAACTCTCTCTCTTGGTAATGGAGCCATTATTTGAGTCGACGGCATGGCCTTTAGTCTACGACATATTAAACATTGTGAGAGAATACCCTTGACTATTTGTCGCCCTCTGCCGAACCAGTATTTTTCTCGAATCTGTGTTAAAGTACTAGCCACTCCTAAATGAAAAACTTTTTCGTGACAATTTATAATTTCCAATTTCGTGAAGCGATGTCCTTCTGGTAATATAATTGGATGTCGTTTCGAATAGCTGAATTCAGAGTCCGTTAGTCTCCCACCGACCCTCAGTAATCCGGTTGCGTCGATGAAAGGGTTCAAAGTCTTTAATTTAGAGTTTTCGAGTGGAAGTCCGGATTTCAACGCTTCTATTTCGTTCAAAAATTCTGAATTTTGGGCCATTTTTACCCAATAAATTTCCGCCGCTTCAAATTCTTCCGAGTTCAAAGGTCCCTTTTCTGAGATTCCTTTACTTCTAGAATTATTTATAAATATCAGAATCCAAACAGTTACTCTTAGTAGACGTAACAGTGAACTGAACTTTGTTATGTTTAGCAAAGGTTCCAAGATTGGTTGAACATTTTGAGTTGACTGAATCGTAGATTTCCGATTAGATTTTAATTCTTCGTCTTCGAAGTCCAAGTGTGGTTCTTGTTTCTCCGACCATTCAGAAAGTGGCTGGTGGAGAAATTTCGGACCTATCCACCATTTTTCGCTTTCAATCAATTCGGGAACCCTCAATCCGCGGCTTAGCAAATCAGCGGGATTGTCCCGGCCACTAATATGAAACCATTCCTCAGGTTCGGTGAGTGACTGAATTTCCTTAATCCGGTTGGCAACAAAGGGTCCGTATTCTTCAGGCACCTTCCGCATTCGATGATAAGTGATCATAGAATCAGTCCACAAATACAACGAAGGCTTGTATTCCATGAAATTGACAAGCAATATTTTTACGAGTCGAGCTCCAATAAGAGCTGCCATTAATTCGAGTCGAGGGATCGAAAATTCTTTGTTCAAAGGGGAAACTCTAGTTTTAGCAGCTACAAGGGTCACGTTCACTTGTCTGTTGGTTTCAGTTCTTACGTAGACGACAGCGCCGTATGCCTTTTCGGAGGCGTCGCAAAAACAGTGTAGGTGTACCAACATGTCTTCTTCTATCAGTTCGGTCTGATACCATCTTTGAATCGAGAGGCGACTTAAGGCTTGTAACTCTGAACACCAGTTGGCCCACTTGCGAGCAAGGTCGTCTGGAAGTTGGTCGTCCCATTTAAGGTTCGCTGCCCAAAGTTCTTGAAATAACATTTTACTCGAATGGTAAAAGGTAATAAAAATCCAAGAGGGTCAAATATCCGAGACGACGCTTGCAATACAAATCGTTTCGTGTTTTTATTTTCCATAAGAAATTTGATTAACGAAGTTACGTCGAATCTGAAAGAGTCTGTTTCGGGAATCCAGGACAACCCTAGAACTTTCATGGGAGTAGGTAATTGTTGAAAGTCCATTTTGACTTGATCAGCGGGGTTTTCAGTCGCAAACTTCTGTTTCCAAAGTTGTCGAAGACTCTCGGAATTGGTTTGCCATTTTCTAAGAGGCATTTTAGCTTGCTTCAGAATTTGTTCAGCATCGGTCGTTAGTTTGTAGGCTTTTTCAGTATCTTGTCCCCCTCCAATCAAGTCATCGACATAAAGGCATTCGCTGAGAAGTTGACAAGCTTCTAGGCATTCTGTTTCGTATTTTTTTATATGATTCTTGATCGTTGCAGCCAATAGGAAAGGGCTCGATGTAACGCCAAATAAAACTCTAGTCATTCGAAGTATAATAACTTTAAATCCGTTATTTTCCAGAGATCCTTCTAACCATAGGAATCTTGTCACGTCTCGATCTTCTTCAGCCAAGCCAACTTGAAGAAAGGCCTTTTCAATGTCGGCTGTGAATGCCACTGGGTGTTTTCTAAATTTCACCAGGATGTTCAGCAACGGTGGATTCAAATTAGGACCAGGGTGAAGACAGTCATTTAATGAGGGAGCTGTTTTTTCGTGAGATGAAGAATCGAAAACAATTCTAAGTTTGGTCGATACTCGGTCCGCACGTATCACGGCTCGGTGTGGTTGGTAGTACGTTTCGCCCAATTTCCCAATGTGGTCTTCTTCGACCCTTTCAACGATTCCTAGTTTTAGATATTCATTGATCACCTTCTGATATTCTGAAAACAAGGCTGGCTCTCTTCGAAACCTTTCCACCAGTGATTGAAATCTTTTCTCGGCTACCTTTCTGTTGTCATGCAAGAATCTATGGTTTTCCTTCCACGGGAGACTTACTTCATATCTACCCTCTAGTTGTTTTAGATTGGAGTCAAAGAACTCAGTCGCTTCCTTTTCAGCTGGATGGCCTCGTCGGGGTCGTCTATAATGCCCATTGATTCCATACTCCAAAAATCTTTCAGAGTTTTAGAGATTAACTGTTCGTCGGTTATCTCATCGATGTTGACCTTCATCATTTGAACAGATTGGATTTGACAATTTAATGTTTCAACGACCGCATTTCTATGGATAGTCCATCCAAAAATAGTTTCAAGGGCAGTGAGGGAGTCTGTTAACCTTAGAATATTGTCTTTACGAATTTGCCAATAATGTTCAGCGGCGATTAAAATTGAAATTTTTCTTGATGTGTTTGTATATTCTGTCGGGTGATCCGCTAGTCGTAGTCCTTTCTTTTTCATCGTATTCACGATATTTCCACTCAAGATTTGGGTTAGTCCGAGGCTAATGTTCGGTGACTCGAGGGCTTCGATACAAATTTCTTGAGATCTGTCTGAACTTCGAAGTGTTAATTTAACTCTGTTTCTTCTTACTCTCTTCGGAGTTTCGCCCTCGAATGAACGAATTTCGATTAGTTCGGTTCCAACTACCGGTAGGTTCAGCGCTCTCGAAACTTCTTCTAAAATAAACGAACGCTGGGCTCCACCGTCCAATAAGCAACGAACCATAATTGAGGACTCCTTTGAAGCGGTGTAAACTCGCGCCGTTTGTAGAAATATGACTGAGTTATGTGGCATGAACGCTGACATCTGATTAGTGATTGTTTTCGAATCCGGTTTATCTTCATTGACTTCGGGAAACTTTGTATCGCACACGCTCTCGTCGTGATGCATTTTACAAGTAGGACATACGATTTTAAACTTTTTGAAACAGTCTTTCGCCACGTGACCAGGTCGTACGCAAATAAAACACCTCCCTAATCTCTTCAAAATAACTTTTCTTTCGATGTAGTTCAGTTCCTTGCACGCGTCATATAGGTGATCTTCTTTATAACAATAAAAACAGTTGCTGTTTTCGGACCTTTCTCGTATAACTTGGGCATTCAAGTTCATTGTAGTCGGAACACCTCTGCCTTTCGTTGGGTCGTTTAATCGACCTGTCCCTCTGTCTTTATTTCCAGTATCATGTTTCAATGATTCAGCTTCACGACTTCGGGTCACTTGGCCGGCCCGTTGTCTGCTTTCAATTTCCTTTTGGACAAATTCCAAAATCTCCACAGATTTACGATCGTCATCATCTTCACATTTTCGGTTAAATTCCCGAGAAATATCTTTTGGGATTCGCTTCAAGAGGATTGGAAAAAATAGATCGTCGTATCTCTCGGGTCCTATACCTAAGGCCTCTAGACTTCGCATTTGTATTTGGCAGTAGTCGTACAGTTTTCTTAAACCAGATACGTCGTTCGAATCTGTTACAAATTCTAAATGCAGAAGCTTTTCGATATGCGCGTCTTTAATCGCCTTTTTGTTGCCGAATCTTCTCTTCAAGATATCTACGGCGGTCTTGTAGTTGTCGCTCGAAAATTGCAGTCCCGAAATAGCGTTTAACGCGTTTCCACCTAGATACGATTTTAAATATGCAAATTTCTGAATATTTTCCAATTCTTCGTCAGAATGAACAGAGACTTCATACTGCGCCCAAAAGTCTTGCCATTTACTTGAATCTCCGTAAAACTTTTCTATAACGATTCTGGGGAGTTTTACGCTTTTCGGTTTTGTAGAGGGAGGAATATCAACTTGTTTTCTAGCCCGCTTCTTTAACTCGTCTGTCCTTAGGCTGGCTTTCGTTTTAGCATCGGTAATGATCTCATCATACATTTCGTAATTTTCTACTTGTAAAACGAGAGTATCGTCATCTAAATCTTCTTCGATTTCACCTTGAAGTGTGTCTAGTCTTTCTTTCTTCATATCCAATTTGTTAATAAGCCTTGCCAAATTATCTATACTGCCATCTTGATCGTCCTCAACTTCAATTTGACCAATAATTTCATCAGTCATATTTCTAATCTTTTCTCTCTTGCTAAGTAACTTCTCGAGGGCGTTCATTTTCTATAGTTTGTTGTTCGATTCGATTGATAATACTGATTCTTCTCTTCAGACTTAAATTCTAATGGCGAATTTCGATAAATTCTTAAACTCACCAATTAGTCACACTAATTCCTTTGATCAGTAGATTTATACGTCGATACTTCAACCAGTCCCGGGTTTCGGCACCATGTTATTTTTCTAGTCGATAAGCATTAACTATATTTAGAAAAATCTGTTCGAATACTGGTAAATATCACTACAGTGTCTTTAACAACAAACAATATTTATTTTACTGAAGATACAAAATTAAAGAGAATTTACAACTTGCTTTCACATCCGATTCTTATTGTATTCTGCCGTTACTTGCTCGTTTTTAGTTTTAGTTTTCAAACGATCTGCTCATGCGCGAAAACATTCTAGAAGCTTCCAGAGGGGGTTGTCCATAAAGATTTGGAAATTAAGTTTAAGGGGTCTAAATAAAATCTATAAATTTCGGTTTATAGAAATACAATGTTCATTTCACAACAACATTGTAGGTCTAATCCACGTGTGCTGCAGCGCCAATTAGCGTTAAAATAAGCTAAGATATCGACGTCAATGTTGTTTTAACGATAATCTCCTTGAATAAATCCATTAACATTGCCTGTTAATCGAAATCGATTGACTACTCGCAAAATCGTATTGTGCGTAAGTGTTAAACGAGTATGACCCTGTCGAAAAATTGCCGATGCTAAGCGTGAATTTCTCCCATTTTCATGAAATAACCGAACCATTTTGAATTTTTCTCGAATAGTATATACTTTTTTTTGGGAATTTTGCTGGGCGCGTTCATGTTGAATTTACCCCCCTTAACCCTCATTCTCCATATTCTGGAACCAAAGACCGGAGCCTAGACCCCATCGGTGGTTCCAGGTAATGGCCCACTAGCGGGCGGCCAAAAAGAGGAGTCGAAAAGACCGCGAATAAGAGTGTATACATAACTTTATTATTTCTAAAGAAAAAATTAACTTCGTGGTTACAAAAATAAACCTCGAATGAATATTAGGCTTAGCGTAAAATAAAATGACATTTGAATTTTTTTCAATGTTGTTGTCATGACGACCACCATAATGAGTTTGTCTAGCAAATTTCGATGTAACATGAATTGGTTTCGAGTTATGTGCGTTTTCTTTCAATTTTAATTTTAACGAATTACCGATAATTGGACCTACAATGTGACGTGGAACACTTTGGAACCAACTTTCTAACACTTACGGTTTTCGCGTTAGTTTTTGGATGACCTTGAAGACATGGTTCAAGGTCATTGAAATTTTAAACTAAAGACCCCCAATCCTGATGAGGATGTGTAGCAAATTTCAGTTCTCTAACACGAGTATCTTTAGAGTTATCAGCTCCCGAACCTCGCTTTCGACACGTTATCAACATAACGACCTTCTTGTTTTTTAATCTAGCATTTCTCAGCTTCCTATTGGTCAAAGCCGATCGCGCCAAAGCTATGTGCACTTAAAAAGTCACGTGGAACACTTTTCTAATTAGAACCAACTTTCTAACACTTACGGTTCTCGAGTTAGTTTTTGGATGACCTTGAAGACGTCGTTCTAGGTCATCAAAATTTACGCAGTAGGTTTCCCCCTACATCTTGTATATGACTTGAAAATTTCAAAATCGTACCTAAAACAGATTTTGAGATATTCTCCCTGGTTCATTTTTATAGTGGACACCCTGTACAACGCTTCTGTGCAAAATTTCATCAAAATCGTTGGGCGGGCTTGGGGGGATTTTCCTTTGTTAATCCGCCCATATCCGGCATTTCTAACCATGCTGTATCTTACGCATTCGTTTTTGATTTTGAATTTGGTTGATAGCGTATTATCGACCTTCATACGCGCTTTAGCGTTGTAGTACACATTTATTATAAATTTTTTGATAAATGCTCCGAAGCCAGCGTGTTTTAAGATTGTAAGAAGGTAAAAGTTTTTAACCCGATCAAATGCTTTAGCTTTGTTAAAAGAGACTATCGCTAAGAGATCGTCCGAATTACTATAATATGCTAAATTATATCCCTCGTTACGTTTAAGTTTATCGTAATGCTCCTTCCAGGAATGCTTGAAGTTTTGTCCGGGCGAATTCTTTTTCCCAATAATTTTACGAATACGATTGGCCAGGAACTTTGACGATAATTTGAAATCGACGTTTAGCAATGAGATTAAGCGCCAATTGAATAGCAGCTTGGGATCTCCATTTATAAAAGAAATATAACAGTGGCGATGCTAAAAGAATTTGATATCGTTTCAAGTTTTAAAATCGATAGAAACACTTAAGTGTAAATACAATTCGTTCGTCAGACAAAGTCCCCTAGGAGGGGTTATACAATCACCGTGACTGTCCGTCTGTCTGTCTGTCTGAGTGTCTGTCCGTCTGTCTGTCTGTCCTGCGAACGCGTTTGCATTATCCGTGCAAAGGTTAATCATTGCGTACGCAATTTCTCGAAATTTCTGCGTTCGCAGTTTCTCGAAGGGTTGGCAATACCACGGTGTTACGGTGAGCGTTAACGGATTGATTTGATGTTGGGTTTGGTTTTGATGGTTTTTTTTTCGCCAACACTCACCGTCGCGACAGTTTTAAGTCAGTTTGATTGGATATGTCATTGTTGTAATGTTTATGTTTATGCGTAGGTTGGGAATGTTGAGTTCGTGTTACGACGGTTGTGGGTGTTGAGTTTGTTGTATTTGTGATATGATGGTTGTGGATGTTGAATCTGTTGTGTTTGTACGGGCGTTTTCTCTCCAATGACTTCTTCTTCTTAATGACTTTGGGACGAACCGAGTGCTGAGTGTTATGCTACCTCTCAACGTCCAATGGCAGGGTTTCAACCAATTGTACACGGTATTCGTCTTAGTATCAATTTGCGATTTATAAGTGCCGGCCGGGAATCGAACCCGGGTCTGCCTTGTGCAAAAGATTTACTCTAACCACTCAGCCACCAACGCTTGTTAAGTTACGGTGTTTTGAAGTTACGGTTTTTTTCTAAAAAACAGCTTTGGCGAATGTCCTTTACAAAGTTATAACGTTAGGTACTGTAATTGATTCTACGTCATTTTAAATATTTATAAATTATATTAATCTTATATTTAATTAAATATTAATAAATTATATTAAACTGATATTTAATAAAATATTAATAAATTATATTCATCTTATATTTAATTAAATATTTTAGTATTTTAATGTAAAATTTGATCGTGATTAGCAATTGAACTCGGGTCGCATTGTTACAATTCGGATAGTTCACCGCCGAGCCATTGACTTCCTTAGGGTAAATATTAAAGTAAAGGAACAATTATGATAAGTCGGATTTTTTTACTAAACGGATTAATACAATATCTGTATATATTGTTTATTGAATGATAATTATTCAAAACTCCAACGGAATTTATATCAAAGTAATAATATAGCGCCACCGTGTGGAGAACTATCAATCAAACCGGGTAAAAAATATAGTCTCTTCAATTTTTCGAACTTTAGTGAAATCTTGATGGGTCTAAAAAACACCAAATAGAAGTATATAAAGCCGTTGCCGTCAATATGGAAGATTTAGTCTTTCTTAGTTCTTGGCTGTCAGACGAACTACTACAGGACGGGGTCCTGGTGTCGGTCAAAAGTTATGAGGTAACTTTGCGGTTTTAATTAGTATGTTCGGTCTTCGGTCAAGAAAAGAGTTAAATTGTGTTTCGCGTTTGGAACGTGAGTGAATGGAATTAAGTGTAAGAACAGTGCATGTTTAAGACTGAAAGTGTTAAAGTAATGGTGAACTAACTCAAGTCAGCTGTAAGATAAAATTGATTGTTTTTATTTTTTGAATTGGAATAACCTAATTATACCCTTGAAATTATCAACTCAACCTGTGAGGGTAATTAAGTATATTGGAAGTAATTAGTAGCGAACAGCTCTCAGCTGTTAATTAAGACAAGAGTTTATAATAAGGTAGGTTTATTTTTCAATCACGATGAACTAAGACACATTTAGTCTTAGACACTTGAGTACCAGTTCTGTACAATTACGTAGGAGGGATATACAGGGTGTCTCAATTTGCTCGATCAGGCCATTTTTCTCAAAATTTATTTATGCTAGGGTTCGGAAATTTTCAGAATTTATTTGTTAGGTATGGAAGGCTTTGGTTACTAAATTTCAGAAAAATCGAACGATTTTGTGCCGTTTTGGAAAATTTATTTTTTCACCGGTAGGTGTCACGCAAAATGTTTCAATAGAAAAGTTGTAGGGCATAGTCGAAAGTGTAAAAATAATTTTGGTTCGGTTGAAAAAGACCTATTTTCACTGAGTTTGGAGGTCTAGGGAAAAACAAGATGTACTAGCAGGCAATAGCCTTTAACGAATTGTAGGTAACATGCATTTCAGTTATAAGATTTCGAAAAATAAACAAATAATAATTAGCCCAAGTGACAGAAGTGTTATAATGACTTTTACAAAATATTTTCAAAAATGCCACCTTCTGATGCAATGAACATTGCGAAATGCTCCCCGAACCATTTCTGGAGTCACCCGGCGACGTGCTTCGATGATTCTTTGTCGTAAATTTTCAACGCTCGTCACAGGTGTTTAGTATACGTAGTCCTTTACGAATCCCCAAAGAAAAAAGTCGAGTGGTGTTAGATCAGGGGATCTTGCAGGCCAACGAACAGGACCAGTTCTTCCGATCCATCTTCCAGGAAACTCGTCGTTTAGATATGCAACCACGTCACGATATTGGTGAGGTGGCGCCCCATCTTGCTGGAACCAGATGCGTCTGTACTCGGCCAGAGGAATGTCGTCCAACACGTTGGATATTTCATTTTGAAGGAACTCCAAGTAGTTTTGACCGTTCAGATGATTTGGCAGGAAGAACGGGCCAATAGTTCTATCACCTAACTGACCAGCCCACACATTTAAGCAAAACTGCACTTGGTGGCGTTGAGGAAATCCCCAGTGTGGATTCGCGTAGTCCCACATATGTTGGTTTTGACGGTTGAAAGGCCCATCTCTTCCGAATGAACATTCGTTGGACATCAGTAGTTGATCGTGAAAATCCTGGTGTGCGTCAGCCATGAGGCAAAACGAATTGCAGAAGTCGAGTCGGCGCTGTCTATCACCATCATGCACTCCTTCGTGAAGTGTCGCTCGATAAGGATGAAAATGGTGTCTTTTGAGTGTTCTCCAAACGTAGTTCCGATCCAACCCTAAGTCAAAGCTGGCAGTGCTAAAATAAATGAACATGTGTGTTGTGATTATGTACGATTGTTTACATTAAAGGCTATTGCCTGCTAGTACAACTTGTTTTTCCCTAGACCTCCAAACTCAGTGAAAAATAGATCTTTTTCAACCGAACCAAAATTATTTTTACACTTTCGACTATGCCCTACAACTTTTCTATTGAAACATTTTGCGTGACACCTACCGGTGAAAAAATTAATTTTCCAAAACGGCACAAAATCGTTCGATTTTTCTGAAATTTAGTAACCAAAGCCTTCCATACCTAACAAATAAACCCTGAAAATTTCAGAACCCTAGCATAAATATATTTTGAGAAAAATGGCCTGATCGAGCAAATTGATACACCCTGTATATTGTTGGGTTATGGATGAAAGTTAAATCTAGAACGTTCCATAGACTGTTCTGAATAAAATAAACATTTATAATTTTGCATAATTCTGGTTGCTATTATAATTCTAATCACTCACCCACAACATTACAGTTCTGGCAATCCCGAATCAACTAAATTTTCGATATAACGCGCGTCCTTAGGGAATATTCTTTTAACAAAATTTCGATTAACTATCCTTTAATTAAAAAAGGCGCGATTCCGTTAAAATTATA
Source organism: Leiobunum rupestre (assembly GCF_980474605.1). Lineage (NCBI taxonomy): Eukaryota > Metazoa > Arthropoda > Arachnida > Opiliones > Sclerosomatidae > Leiobunum > Leiobunum rupestre. Next base: position 4,104,602 of record NC_143386.1, read on the forward strand.
AACCAAAAAGCGAACGGTCGTTACAATACCCTCTGTAGATATTTCTTTCATTAAAATTTGCTTTGTATTATATTCAACTGACAAACTTGTACTGGAAAAAGGGTTTAATTCAATTGTGCATTGTTATACTACGTCTAACTCACTGTTAACTTGTGATATTCTGAATAAATTAAAATTGGTCGTTTCGTCTCAATTATTTTTATTATAATTAAAATTTTATACCGGGCGGGATAAAACTGGGATAACATTTTTAACAAATAACTCTTAATTGCGGAGATATATCTTTAAGGGTTATCTCGAGAAATTAATACCACAAGGGACAATTCTTCCGAGGAGAGGTATATTTTGGTTTACCAACTTGTTTAATATTTCAATTCATTTTTAGGTCTTACTGTTTATTTCTTAACAATGTGCTTTTTTCGTAAGAAAGGAATCGTGTCCTAAGGGGGGGGTCGGATACCCCTAACACCCCCCCCCCTTTTATACGTCCTTGGCAGCTGCACTCGTTAATCTCTTCTTGAGAAATCTGATGAATTGTTTTCATATATTCGCTAGAGTCCGTCGTATTTTAATTAGAAAATAAGTTTCTGTAATAGTTAACTATCTCCGTAAAGAGATCCTCGGGGGGTTCGGTTTACTGCCATTTTCTAACTTCATACTAATTAACTTGTTTTAATTTGTATTGCTTCCTTCGCACAGCAGCTTCTTCGACGGATATTTATTTGCAACAATATAAATTATTTTAACTTGGTTGAGTATCACTTTCGCCTTCTTATTTTCAATCTATTCTAATGTTTTCGATCAATTTATCTTTTCTTTTTCAAGTAATCTATTGTCCAACAGAAGTTTTAGGGTAATTTTCTTCGCTTCATCAGTTTGAAAAACCCAAGATTAAAGCTGGTTTCACACTCGACGGAAAATTTGCCGGAAAGACGATAATAAACGCCGAGCTGAAAATTGATTCCCATTCGATATACCGCTAACGTTCAACTTTACGCTGCTAATTTTCCGTCGAATGTGAAACCAGCTTTAAACGTGTATTATTTTGAAATGCATTTTATACAGTGTTTCGTCTTTACCCCCAGGTCAAACAATCTTTGCCTTGTAACGGAATCTTTGTATGGCGTCTCTCCTAACAAAAATTTAAACACCAGGTGTCACTGATGTTGCTATTAATCGTTTGAGAATCCGTGCTTGATTCCGTCACTATAAGGCAAAAGTAAATATTGAAATAAAGTCTAATAGTGCCTTAAGATTTGACCTTCCACCGTGCTTGACATTCTTTTTAAAGACCTATCGATCATGTGGTTCTTTCCACCAATAAAAAATCACTTTATTCGACCTATTTTCCCGCGAAAAGTGGGGCATTCCGGGGAATTTTGGGACACATTGTTTCGGTCCTCGCTTTCGACGTCTCGAATCGTCCGCTTCGGTTTCAGAAACGCTAGCCTAGTATTTTACTTCGAGCTCGGTTTTGTTTAAACCTCGTTTAAAGATTTTAATTAAGTGAAAACTTCCATCCAGCTACAACGACTGGCAAATAGCTTTATAAGTTACATCCAGTTAAAAAAATCATCCTTATATTTCTTCAACAATGCTTCAATACTTAATCTTTGGCTAGTCGTTTTTTATTCAAACGGTTCGAGAAGAATTATTCGACGAACCTTCTACGTAAGAACTCCCCACTTTAGCATAGTAGGAGGAATCTCGTGAGAAACAACCTTAAAGTTAAGTAACCGGGTTCCAGAATGTCTAGGGGTATGATATAGGTAAATATATAACGAGAGTACGGGTGTCCAAACGGTTTTATATATTATAAACCAAAATAATAATAACAATACAAATAACAATAAGATACTTAAACACTTAATAATAATAAGCATGCAAAAACACGAAATACGCGGGGGAGGGAGTACGCGGGCTCTCTCTCTTTCTAACAATAGTTTGAAGCCTGTGGCTTTCGCTCACCGATTGATGAAACAGTCTGGTGCCATTCAACTTCTGGCTGGTGGTCCGACTTCCCAAAGACTTGCTCTACGGCGTGGCTAGCTAGCTCCTTTTCCTGTCCTTCGTCCTTGAACGATATGTCGCTTAACCCTTTGGGCCTGTCCGCTCTTTAACTCGGTCCACTCTTTGGCTCGATTCGATCTCTGGCTCTGTCCGGTCTCAGGCTCAGTCCGTTCTCAGGCTCGGTCCGATCTCTGGCTCTTCCGTCACTCAGGACCCTGAGGACTCAATCCATCTCTCTCCAACTCCCTGGTTTTGTTCATCACCATTTCAGTAGGCGTCCAGCGTGGTTTATTTACGGAAACGGACATTTGGTGGCTTCTTATTGGAGAGGTTAAAAGGTTTGCGTATAACAGTAGAGATATGAAATCATCTGGTGTCTTTCCCAGGAAGAAGGTCGCACGACGGTACCACATGTCGCCACGTGGCTTTCGGGAAGGGTACACGTGGTTGTAGTTGTTATTTTTAAAGGTGGCCGTTTGAAGTAACGCTTCTTTCAATAGTTTACTATAGACGCCTGAACGCCGTACAATAGCGAGCGCGCATCTCTAAGTCATTTACGATACGACGCCGAGTATTCAACAATAGAGAGAGAGAGGGGTTATAGCGCACAATGGATGATTCAAGATGTGCGCGCTTTCCCAGCACCGAACGCTGGTTAGGGGAGAGCCACATGTAGAGGGGAGACGATACTTTACACGGTCAACAATAATACATTTTGCAAGAAAAATACTAATGATACCCTTTTACGACTTGGACACCGGTAAGAAATTTAAAAATATAAAAGGAACTTAAAAACTAAAAGGCTCGTGGAAAACATGATTTCCTCCTACATATGGGAACGCATATGGTAGCAGTGGCGCCGATCCCATGGGGGCGGCGGGGCCGAAGCCCCCATTGGTAAAACCACCGATGTTAAAGGCCGTTTACTTTTAAGCATTGGTAACGACGTCAGGCTGACGTCCAACAGCCATCAAACTAGTGGCGTTGAGTTTGCAAGTTCTCTCCCCACTGGTTTAAGGGGTTTTCCCCCGAGTTCTTCGGTTTCCCCTTCCATAAAAACTTGCTTAGGTTAACGGTAATAGTGAGTGTAGGGAGGTGTTGGCTCGATCTCGTGGCATGCAGGGCTTGCCACCACCCTCCTACGCATTATAACCCGGCCACCTGAATTAAGGCTTCAAAAGTCGCATTATGACTTAGGCCTAAGGTGGTGCCTTGGGTATTAGCCTAGCTGATAATTATTATTAGTATTATTATTATTATTATTATTATTATTATAACAGTCGGTCAATACACATTTTTTAGTCGCGATTATTATACCTTTTGATTAAATAATGACTCCTTTTACTATTTACTTTAACCGAAACCAATAGTTAGATGGCGATATGCTCATGGCCCACGATATCTTTAATATTTAAAACACTAGGCTGATAAATCAAGTAGGAAGTCACAATTTCTAATTAATTCGGAGCAACGTGTCTGCCATACGTTTTCAATACGTTTAAACTTCTATTAAAGGTTTTTGAGAAACGTGAGCCGTTTAGTTTTCAAATTATTATTCCTTTATTAATTATTGGATTATATAATTATACGGAGACATTTGCAGTCAAATCCTAATTATCCTATGCCTTATTGAATTTAAGTCTTGTACTTAAACCAGCATGAAACTGCCACAATTCTATAATGTGGAAGAAATGCATTTTACGATGACGTAGTCTACGTGACCGAAGATAATATACAGGGTGTCTCCATTTGATCGGCCCAGGCATTTTCTCAAAAACTATATCTTCTAGAAATGTGAAATTTTCAGTATGTACTCTCTTGGAGATCCTTGTTATTTGTGAATTTCAGAAAAATCGTGAAATTTTTCACGGTTTTAGAATTTGTAGTTTTTGAACGCTAGGTGGTAGACGAAAATTCTCAATGAATAAATTATAGAGCATACTCGAAAACCTCTAATGCAGTTGATATGGTTAAAATCGTACATTTTGTCACTGAAATAATAGGTCATGAAAAATAACAAGTTGGTACTACTTAAATGTTTTTACGCCTCATGTTATTGTAATCAAAGTGCAATTTTAAAAGGAATTACAGTAGGACCCCGCACACGTTTGTTTTCTATAGACAAAAAAGTTGGTGTTTTTTATTAAACAAGAAAAAGTAGGTAACTCGTCATGCAAGAACCAAAGGCGTGGCCGGTTGACTAAAGGGACATCTTCCAATGCTTCTGCTACTTTATTTCGTAGTAGCTCACCCCATTAAGCCGATTCGGCAGAAAAAATGGCCCAATGACACGATCTCCTAGTAGACCTGCCCAGACAATCAAGCGGAATTGTACTTGATTGTGATGTGGAAATCCCCAGTGCGGATTTACATCGCTCCACATATGGTTAGTCTGGCGGTTAAATGGGCAGTCCCTACCAAAGGAATACTCGTCGAACGCCAGGATCAAACGGAGGAAATCTTCGTTGGCATCCGCCATGGTACTGAACCAATTACCGAAATCCAACCTAAGGCGCTGATCACCATCGTGAAGTGCTTGGTGGAGCGTGGCACGAAATGGGTGAAATTAATGGTGGTTAAGGACACACCTGACATATTTTGACAAGTCCAAATCGGAGCATGCCATTCTTATACTTGCTCGGGGGTAAGCGACAAAGTAGGCGATGACTGTGTATTCCATATTAGTGTTATGACGTCCAGGTCCACGGAATCTGTGATTCACATTACCGTCTCCTTCGAAGGCAGCAACAGCTCCGAGAATAGTGTGGTGATTTGGTCGACTGTCAGGATATAACACTTGAAACAACCGACTTGTTAAACGTGCGTTTCGATGACCATCACCGTAAAAAAACTCAACCATCCAGGAATGTAGTTCACGAGTATAACGATTCATAGTTTTTTACCGGATTACGTAGAGATAATGTTTTTCAAACAAAGCGGTGGCACTTTAAATACTAAAACGGACACACATTTTAAACGAATCACAACATGTTCATATTTCACAGACAATCATTACAATAACATGAGGCGTAAAAACATTTGGTAAGTACCAACTTGCTATTTTTCATGTACTATTATTTCAGTGACAAAATGTACGATTTTGACCATACTAACTTCATTAAAGGTTTTCGAGTATGTTCTACAACTTACTCATTGAAACTTTTCGTCTACCACCTAGCGTCCAAAAACCACAAATTCTAAAACCGTTAAATATTTAACGATTTTTCTAAAATTCACAAATAACAAGGATCTCCACCGAGAGAGTACATACTAAAAATTTCACATTTCTAGAAGGTATAGTTTTTGAGAAAATTGCCTGGGCCGATCAAATGAAGACACCCTGTTATTCCCTTATAGTTTCGAAGAAGGGTCATAAATTATATAAAAAGCTCAGCTGCGCTGAGAAAAAGGGGTTATATAGCTAACCTTTAGTCGTTTCACTACGGCCAAGAAGGGACAGGTAGTAGATTACATGGTTAGTAAGGTTTTAGGAGTGAACCAATGGCGTTCCGTGCATTTCTGCTACCTGGGGCTCATTCATGTTAAACCGTAAATTTACCGCCCTCCCCAACTATTTTCCAGGCTACCCCTTACTTATAAGCCGCCCGGGACGCCACCAGGGGCCATCACCCCCTTTCCCTCCCCTCCATGATAGGCTACTGGTGAAAATAAAACTTTATCATGTTACGTTAAATTAGTTACACATTAATTTGTTTCCAAAGATTATTAAAACTCAATGAACGTCCCAACACCAACGTACAAAAAATGTTCTATTATCATTACAGTTTTCGTTTCGAAGCACAATTATTAAACCAAAAAATATTAAGCTATTTTATTATTACCTTACAAAGCTAGTCAGACTTAGGGAAGCTTGTTTGAAGATAAGTTTAAAATTAACTTGATAAAAACAATGCTTGAGCTTTTTAAATATATGATACAGGGTGGATACCAAAATTTCAAAATAAAATTTAATAAAAAGCTTGCTAAATGAAATTTTTTCACTTCCTAACTTATTCAATAGGTGAACACAGACTTAAAAAGATAATTTTCAACTATATTTAACGGTAACTTCCCTTAATTATCACCCTGAAAACACTGAAGTTTCCTTCAATCCAATAACTTTAACATATGCAAATGTTTCACTCGAATCATCACATTAACTGAACCCAGAAATATTTATCTGTGTTAATATATACACTATACACAGCTATTCAGACGTGCAAAGTTTTTAAAGTGATGGTTAAATTAGAATAAAAAAATAATATGTAAATGATATAGGGTAGATACAAAAAAAATCTTATTTAAAAGCTGAAGTAAATTTCTTTTAAATTGAACACTACAAATATAGTTTTCGCATTTCAACTTTAAATATAGACTATTTTACCATTCTCAAGTATCTTGCATATTGAAAATTGTTACGCATACGGGGTTACCATTTAATTTTGGAATAGATCACCGAAATGTTTTAATTAAAATATCTTTTATTTTCTACAATAATTACCTTTTATTACCATAAATATTGCAAAATACTCTTTACGTTCAATACGTTTAAATAGCTTTCCAAAATGTAAATATAGGTAGTAAATTACTATAAAAACCCCTGACTCTACGTTCAATACGTTAAAATAGCTTTCAATACGCCGAATATAGGTGGAAAAATAATAGAAAATACACATACTATTATTATTTTTTAATTTTTGGAAATACACAACATCCACCAGTTACTTCGCAATATGACAAATTGGCTGCTCTCTTAGTCCCTAAAATATCACAATTTACAAATATATGCGTGGTAACGCTTTTAATACACCTGGTGGAATTCTTATACTTAGAATTCTTTTAAATTGGAAATCAACAGCTTTACGGTACTTCAAACAGATTGAGTATCCATCACAGTACCATGCTAGCCCTCCAACAGTTGGAACATGTAAAACTGAACCGTCACAATATATACAGAAGTAATCACCAGTTCTTAATAATGACGTGATTCCGTCTTTCTTCAATTCTTCGACTGATATTGCATTCACGAGTGGTAAATACACGCTTGGTTATAAATTCATATATAATTCTTACAATAGTTTCTAGTGAAGGCTACCAGTAATTAAGAATTAACATTACAACTAAATAATTATATATAAAAATAATGTGATTTCTAAGCTAGCTTTAAAAAAAATAACCGAAAACAATCTTACTTTTGAAAAATGACTTTAATATCAAAAGTCGTCTGTCATACTCGGAAACAATTAATTGATCACTGATGTCGTTTCTAATATTTCTTCAGCTTTAAAAAAAGAGTTACTCAAGAATGGTAAAATAGTCTATACTTAAATTTAAAGTGCGTTTTAAATTGAAGTGATTCTTATTTTGGATTCCACTTTCACAATGGGAAAAGTGTCTTCCTCAAATGTTGTAATTGAACTAATAGATATGATTGTTAGAACTATTTTAATCCATAAGATAGAATCGTTCAGTACTTTGCGGATATAAAAAGAGGGACTCGTTCAAATGGAAATATTTTTAAACTTCATTTTAATATCATTAGCGTGTAAGTGGTCCATGTACCCAAAATTGAACCGCAAGTTCAGATATGCAAATATATAGAAAATACTATAAAAGCATCTTAACTCTACTTTTAATACATCAAAAAAATTCCGATATTAAAATATTTCAAAATACTCAATTAATGTACTACGTTACGTTTAAAAGAACCTATCGTAAACACGAATTCCTCCAATTGTTAAACATAGATTCCAGATTAGATGGTGTATGTATGATGGGTAAGACTTGTCAGAAAGATGAATTCTGCTTTTAATACGTTAAAATACATTTCGACTATACAAATATAGTTTTCGCACTTTAAATTTAAATATAGACTATTTTACCATTCTCGAGTATCTTGCATATTGAAATTGTTACGCATACAGGGTTACCATTTAATTTTGGATTAGATCACCAAGCTAAAAATATAAAAAAAGATAAAAACTTACATGGCTACGTCCTCATCCGAGAACAGCGGAGATGGATTTTACCTTTTTGGTGGGAACAATCGTTTGTTATAACCATTTTAGCGCGAAGAATCCCCACCTGATGTAAAAATTTGGGAGGGGGCACTTTTTCAATTTATTCGCCATGGTCTCTACAAACCATAGAATGTCGTAGAAAAATAAACCGTTTTTATAATACACTCGTCTCTTTTTTTCCCAAAACGACACTTTTAGCTAGCGAGAGGGGACACCCGCTGTGTCTATTTTACGCGCTCGGGGTAAGGGCCATTCTCTAGCTACCCTTTACCCCTTAGGGCCGATATTCCGTAAGACGGATAGCTTTGTGCATCTTGAAAGTGTTTGAAAATAATGTTACACGGGGAAAGTGTCTGTCGGCGAAAACACAAAAGGCTCGATCCATTGAACTATTTGGATTTATTTCATAACACCAGTCGCACGTGGAGAAAAGCGTTTGACAGATACCGTAGGGGACATTCCCTAAGACGGATAGGTTTTTGACAAGTGGTTGAGAAATAATGAGGGACCTATTGACCTTTAGGTAAATAGGCCAATTACTCGGGTTTATAGCTGTTTGCATAATATCATGTCAGATGATTCCACCACCCCTACCGAATAGGGACGCTAAAGGGGAGATCCAACTATCAATAAATCATTTGACCCTATTGACCTACCGAAAATGAACGCAAATGGGGGGGGTATCGGTGGGACTGCTTGCCCACCCTAAATATATAAATAAAACCTTATAATTTTTATACATTCGGCTCTTTTTTATACCCAACACTTTTAGCGAGGACACCGGCTGTGGCTATTTTACGGGCAAGCAACCCTTTACCCCTTAGGGCCGTAAGACAGCGAAAGTGTTTGAAAATAATGGGGAAAGTGTTTGGCGGCGGAAAGTGTTTGTCGGTGAAAACACAATCGAAATATTTATTACCACCACGCGCACGTGGAGAAAGATGCCCTAGGGGGGACAGCTTTGCGCGAAAGTGTTTGTCGGCGAAAACACATTTGAACTATTTATTACCACCACGAAAGACAGGTGCCCTAGGCCAGACATTCACTATGACGGATAGGCTTTGACAAGGACCCTTAGGTAAGTTACTCGGGTTTATAACGTCGTAAATCAGCTGACCTATTGCCCTAAAATGGGGTGCCTCCAGCTATCCGTAGTTGACCTTTTGACCTGCCGAATATGCTCGCAAATGGGGGAAAGGGGGGACTGCTTACCCCCAAAAGGGAGGCTGTTTCACCCCCCCGCGGGGCCTCATATCGGTAGACGCGCTCCCTTATCTCTAAGGGCAATTTGATACTCAATTTAAAAATTTTCCCATCAATTAGTTCCTTAAACCCTTCGGTATTTTGATGAACTACTGTTTTGCTAATTGTCTGAGACAAATTAATGAAAGAGTGGTTTTTAGAAGAAAAAATATTACAATTCTAAATGTACCTATTTGAATAACATCAAAAAATTAAATGTACAAGTATATTGAACGAAAGGCTATGCTGGCGCCACAATCTAATCTGTTTCAGAATGTTCATGCACGAAAAACAGGTGTGTGTAGCATAACAAATTCATGTGCTGAAACCATTTCGATCTTGGGACCAGGATCTAATGTTATCATTTAACATTCTTATACATAAATAAGTTCTTGATAACCTCTATATTATACCTTTCAAATATCTGATAAATTAATTTCCTCATGTATATTATTACGTTGTTCCAGAGGAGTACTACAATTCGGCGTATCTCCAGATTATAATGTTTCATCCTGAGATACGTTCTGCGTAATCAAACATTTTTATTATATTAATTTCACCATATATTATACTTCAAACATGCTACGTTACCATTAACAGTGATGCAGGATCTTCCACTAGTAACATATCACCTACATTTCTAGAACCCAAATTAGTTGTGGTTGAAGTATTGTTAAAAATTGGTGACACAGACACAGTTTCGGGTATAATCGGAGTTTTAACATTATCTTTGACTTTTGAGGCTCCAAAGTTTTGCAACACAGTTGCGTGCAAACCTTTGGAGTTGTGTCCCATTTATAGCACAGCTTAGGTTTAAGTATTGATACGTATTCCTAACATTCGAGGAAATTGTTACTTGGAAAATAGTTACATAATGCTCGAAACTTTCATACTTACGGATGGCTTGTGGATTGGGTCTGGAAAATCACTTGTCGGGCCGTTTCCACCAACGAAATGCTTCGAACATAAATATGTATTTTTGTTTACTCGTTCTACAGAATAGTCATCTCGTCCTTACCAATTAATCCATTTACTACACTTTTCAAAGTTAGTTTTTGGTTTAGGGAAGGGTAAAAAATAAACCCCACGTATATAATCTTTATCGGAATAGCGGGAATCGCTGTTACATTTCTTGTACACACATATTTTAGTTCTCATTTTTACAAACAAACTAAAATACAACAACTAATTTACAAATTCAAAGCTTCAACCTGAGTTGCGCCACTAGCTGAAAATTCAAATCGCGACCGTTGACTGCGCGTAAATATTTTATGATAGATGGCGATACTCTCAAAATCTATTTCCTGTTGATGACGTTTGAATCCCCAGCCTGAAAATATATGCCTGGCAACATTGCTGATACGTTAACACTTTGTTTTTGGCTGCCTTACAGGGAAATCTTATAGAGCCGGACCGTCCTCGTAGTTAGTTAGTCCATGGTTAACTCAAGTGTAATTGAAATATTTACGCGTTTACCAGTAGTGTAAAAGTGAGAGTTTAGAGCCACGGGGTGCAAAATTCCCAGAGGGTTATAACGGGGTGCCAATATTTTCCATAGGGTTAGCGCGGGGTGCCGGTATCTCCCTCGAAACCGCATCGGCTCGATGTGGCCAGATTTGCCGGCATCGAGAATACGAGAGAGACCGATGAAAACGTGAAGTGAGAATCGAAGCCGGTCAGAGTCTTGTTGACGGGGTGTAATATCGTTCGAGGAGGAAGCTGAGTTTCGTGACGAGGTAGGGGAGAGAGACCCGGAAGAGAGTGAGGTCTCGGATTTCAACAGCGCCAGAAAGGAGCGGCTTGTTTATACGCGCGTTTCCTCGGTACGGGGTGGGAGTTTACGCGGGGATTAACGAATACCCAATAGGGTATGGCATGGGGTATAATTCATGAACAAAGTACGGGTCAGCATCGAGAATACGAGAGCGTCCGTCGAACACGCGAAGGGACCATCGGATCCAGCCGGAGATTTATTGACGGAGCGTAATAAGGAAGCGGAATAGAGGTCCGCGATAAAACGAGGTCAAGCTTTTCATCCGCGCCAGAAAGAAGCGGTTTGTTTATACACGTGTTTAGTCGGTACGGGGCATGAATCTACGGTGATGGTAGCGATATTACGACGATTGTATATTTGCGGGGATTTGAACGGAGAGCAACGTCTAAGGTTAACCAGGTGGAAAGAAGCCGATTGTTTTCCAGCGTGTTTAGTCTGCAAATAGAATTCTTACAGATGCGAAACGTCAATTGAAATGAACGGAGAGTAACGTAGATACGCCAAGGATTGAAATTACTCTTTTTGTAAAGTATATGAAACCAAGTAAAAAGCGCACGGATGAGTACTATATAAGAGCCACGGGGTGCAAAATTCCCATAGGGTTATAACGGGGTGCCAATATTTTCCATAGGGTTAGCGCGGGGTGCCGGTATCTCCCTCGAAACCGCATCGGCTCGATGTGGCCAGATTTGCCGGCATCGAGAATACGAGAGAGACCGATGAAAACGTGAAGTGAGAATCGAAGCCGGTCAGAGTCTTGTTGACGGGGTGTAATATCGTTCGAGGAGGAAGCTGAGTTTCGTGACGAGGTAGGGGAGAGAGACCCGGAAGAGAGTGAGGTCTAGGATTTCAACAGCGCCAGAAAGGAGCGGCTTGTTTATACGCGCGTTTCCTCGGTACGGGGTGGGAGTTTACGCGGGGATTAACGAATACCCAATAGGGTATGGCATGGGGTATAATTCATGAACAAAGTACGGGTCAGCATCGAGAATACGAGAGCGTCCGTCGAACACGCGAAGGGACCATCGGATCCAGCCGGAGATTTATTGACGGAGCGTAATAAGGAAGCGGAATAGAGGTCCGCGATAAAACGAGGTCAAGCTTTTCATCCGCGCCAGAAAGAAGCGGTTTGTTTATACACGTGTTTAGTCGGTACGGGGCATGAATCTACGGTGATGGTAGCGATATTACGACGATTGTATATTTGCGGGGATTTGAACGGAGAGCAACGTCTAAGGTTAACCAGGTGGAAAGAAGCCGATTGTTTTCCAGCGTGTTTAGTCTGCAAATAGAATTCTTACAGATGCGAAACGTCAATTGAAATGAACGGAGAGTAACGTAGATACGCCAAGGATTGAAATTACTCTTTTTGTAAAGTATATGAAACCAAGTAAAAAGCGCACGGATGAGTACTATATAAAGGGACTCAGTTTCCTTAAAATTACATCCCGAATTTGGAATCTTGTCTTTCACGTTTTAGAAGCGGCGCTCACCAGTCATACGAGGAGTAACCCAAAATGAGAGTTTTATCACGTATTAATTATTCGCAAATCATTTTTAATTTGCATTGTCAATTCTAGGTCGGAGAATAACTCTTGCATTCTCGAAGTCAACTTTCTGAGAGCCAACAACGAATATGTTCTCAAAGAATTGGCATTCTTGGTGGTTGAAACTGGAGAGAGTGGGGTGTACGCCTTTAAGCCGCCTTTTCCGTATCACGAGCTAAACGTGAAAGACGAAAGACTTTGTTCGTGGATCTCGACGAATATTTGTGGGATGCAGTGGGACGAGGGTGAATACGAAATAAACGAATTGGATGGAATCATCACCTACATCACATCTAAAGCGTCAACCTTCTTCACGAAAGGTCTGGAGAAAACATCGTTCCTCTCGAATCGTTTCGTTAAGAAGATCATTAACGTTGAGGACATTGGATGCCCAAAATTTAAAAATTTTGCAGATTTGGGTCCAAGGGTCTGCAAATACCATTTTCAAAATTTCAATTGTGCATTATTTAAAGCGCATCAGATAAATTTATGGAAAAAATATAAATAAAATATTTTGGTCTTAACCATATCTGTTTTTTTTTCTTTTTACCTCTCTCATATACATTTACTTGAATCAAACATTGGGAAGTGGAATGGTTAAATAGAAACCTTTTTACTTACAACCGTCTAATAGGTCTACCGTTGGAAATCAGAATTAGTCTTATTACCAAGAATTTATTTATACTAAATATAGATAAATACAATCTTTATTTATACCCCACTGTATAAATACGTTCTTATGTATACCTTATAGTATAAATACGTTCTTATGTATACCTTATAGTATAAATACGTTATTTATTCTTTGTGACATAAATAAAGCGTAATTTATATCTTATGGCGTAAATACATTCTTGTTATTACGAAAGGTTGTAAACTATAAGCTCTATTTATTACTTGTGGTGGAGACGACTTCCAGAAGAAATTTCAATTCTGGCTGGGATATATAAGTCCATCTCCCGAAAATCAAAATCATATTCATTTCAGAATGGCAACTAACAATACCGTCTTAGACAAAAAAGTTACCGTCGTGGTCTTAAGATATAAGGCTGCGCTGGGACACATTCCCGGCCGCCCCGAATTACCAGTCTTCAATTTTCGAACTTTGGAAGTCATTATCCGGAAGCAACATCGGGGATTTTGGGTGGAATTCCGCCCGGATGAAGCGTGTGCAGTTATTGACGTGCACCTATGTTACCACCCGAACATAGCCAACATAAGACGGGCTCTCGGAGGATTAAACCAACTAATCGGGGTATGTTTATTTTCGTTTATTACGTATAAAACGTGTATTTATTACAATTATTTTAAGATCGAAAAACTGGATTTAACGATATCGGCGGAAGAAGACTCCATCGCTTCGCTCCTCTTTTTCGGAATGAACAACGAGCCGAATACTTCAACGCCAGAAATCCCGACCACACTATCATTGATCCCTGCCATATCTTCATCGACATGTTCTATAACCGGAAACTCATCATCGTCTCTACCATCAATAGCGTCAACTTCTTCTACCCCCAAAGTTCCTTCGACTCTTCTCGCATCTGCTTCATTTTCCACACAGAAGCGGAAGAAAAGAAGCGCTCCATCAGAGAAGCAGATGAAAAAAAAACCAAAAAAAATTGACTTTAACGATGATTTGGAAAAATTATTGGCTTTAGAACAAATTGTTCAACAAACCGTCGGTGAGGAATTTGTAATGTGAAAATAAATAAATATTAAGAGAAAATACCAAAGTTTAATTTTTACGTACTTATAATTAGGAATTATATTTAATTTTGGTTGGGAATTAATAAGATATTATTTTTTTAATCCTTGTAAATTCTAAAGAGCGCATCAGATATAATTTTCCAAAGATTCTTTATAACATTGAAAACATTCTAGCGAGGTAGAGGCGACCCCCGTTATAATAACAAAGTAGTGATGTACTTTCATTGAAAGAATTCTCCCACGTCCCAATCGCTAAGACCGAAAAAAAACCCTGCTCTTCCCCAACTGGCGAAGGACCCTACTATTATAACCTAAACAACGCGAAGCGAATGTTTAGGGGTGCAAAGTGTATAAAAGCTCGAATCGGAGCTGATGACATTGTCAGTTGCGAGTAGCGGCTAGTGAGTCAAAATGTTTTCGTGCACCATATGTGTTAGAGAATTTGCAACAAAGTTTACTTTGAATCGACCTAAACGAGAACAACACGGTGATAGGAAATACGTTTGTTTGCTTTGTGGTAACAGTTTCGCGCGCAAATACGGATTGCAACGTCATTCGCGAATTCACGCGAGTGGTTCAGATTCATCGACACCCGATTCATCGCGTAAAGAAGCCATCCTCCCATTTCAGCAGCCAGTTTCACCGACACCCGCACAGCCATGGCAAAATAATCCTCTACCACTTCAAAAACCGATGGAAATAGACGACGCCGAGGATAGCTTTCTCGAAAACGTCGAAGAACTTTCCGTTATCGAGGACGCCATCATTAGCTCGCGTTATACCCCGAAAACCACTCAAACGGACCCAGAGGTATTAATCACTTCTATATGTTCAGCCTTATTTAAATACTTGAAAAATCGCTTATCTAAGAAACGGGGTATAAAATGGAGCGTATTTATTCGCGCGAAGTACGTGCGTAAACTCAACGACGGCGAGGAAGTTGAAGCGTTACCGTATTTCCGTAGCAAGACTCAAACTTCCCTCATGCCGGACGTAATACCAGTTCAAATAGACTCTTGCATAAAGCAAGTTGCGGAAGCAATGGGGGAATTCCAAGACATGGGTAGTGGATGGACCATTGATCAGATTTTGTTTT